>NW_027513317.1:0-223730 GCF_048772815.1 Callospermophilus lateralis | reverse complement strand
AGGATAAGGCTGTGTGTCCCATCTTACTACCATGTGAGAATGACTATGAAACATGTAGGTCAGATAATATTTCTTTAAAGTTATGTTAAAAAGTTTTTTTTTTATTGTCAATATTCCTAGGATCTCAAAACAGGGGATATAATGTATAATTCAGCCAAAAAATTCAGGGAAGATATTACACGAACTAAGTATTTTTACTTTTGTTAATTTTAGTTTGAAATTTTCTTATAAGTCATCTAAAGATTCCCTGTTAGTGTTTTACAAATGTGTTGCTTTAAGAACACAACATGGGTTTATTCAAGATAATAAGTCATCAACTACAATACAGACAGAATAATACAGATACCAATTAATAAAAAGGTAATTATAAAGTTATAGACATTAAAGCCCAGTACTCTTAATGTAAGGCTGTTAAAATTTATTTGCTGGATTTTTAAGATTAGGATTTAAAATGAATGTTAAATGAAAAGGGCCAAGAAAACCAATATTTGGCTCTTGCCCTCTGAGTCAGTCTGAATCCAGGGAACAGGGGACTTCTCTAAAGAGCTTTGCAACTCTGAGCCACATAACCTCCTGATCAGGGAGATTAATGAGACCACTGGAGAACAGAAAGCCAATCAGTGCATTTGTTACAAAGAGGAGAGTCATCATAGAAAGGAGACATCCATGATGCTTCTGAGGGAAGCCAAATGGTCAAGCAAGACCTGGACCCACCTAGCGCAAATGGCACTAGCAGAACTGAGAATCTCTTCTCAATTTTCCCCAGAATTGATTCCCACAAAACTCAGCTGACTGTTAACAATAGATAGAAACAAAAGTCAGTTTGACTGCTTCATCTTAAACACTTAGCAAAGACAGTTAAGACCAAAATACAGCCACTCCTGGGCATTTTAAATAATAATAATAATAATAATAATAATAATAATAATAATAATAATAATAATAATAAAATTTTAAGGTATGCACTTTATCGTATCCTCCCAAAATAAGTAAGACTGGAGGCTACAAAGAAGGATTCTCACACAAGAATGCCTAATACTTATAAAAAGAGACTATCAAGAAGAGCTGCCACAGGCAGAAGTTTTCAGTTTAAGACCTACAGATATTCCTAACCTACACAGGTAGGCTTGGTGTTTGCTAGTACGATTATCCAGCCCTGAGTAACAGAATTAAAGGTTTCTCTATTAGACGCAGAGGTCATACTAGTAAAAGGATTTTTACAAGATCAGATGACATTAAATTATTAAACTGTGTCTTATTGGGAGGGCCAACTGTAACACTTAAAGTTAAATATTAAGTTGACAGTCCTGATAATTGGGGATATTAAAGACTGGTGAGGGAATTTCTATACAGTGACATGTTCCAGCTGCTGCAACATTTATTCAGTACTCATGGTTTTTGTTTCACTCATAGAAGAATCCATTCACAGATGACTTTACAACCTGTTCTTCCCCAACCTGACTTCAAACCGAACTGACTTCTAAAGGGCAACTCATGTCTCTCAACTGACTTCTAATAGGCAACTCATGTCCCTCACGATGAGCCCACTCACGTCACCCTGTCTCAGGACAGAAGAAGAAAAAATTAGTGATGCCACTCTTTTTACAACAATGGAGAGAAAGATAAATAGACTATCAATATAAATAATTAATTAAGTCAGGTAAATTCAGGGAGATCGGTTTTGGGTGAGTTGTAAAAATTTGGAGACTCTTATCTGAGGGATTAAAATTTCCTCAGTGCTCTTCCCATAATCTATCAAAGATTTGAAAGGGACACAGAGAAAAGGGGGAAATTGTAGACCCAACCTGATCTTATATTAAAATTGGGAGCCATCATGCCACAAAGCCATGAAAAGATAATTTTGGCTTTACCATAAATTACTTCAAATTCTGAACCTGCGTGGAATGCCTGCCCACGCCTTGAACTCACGCATGCCCAGCTCTCTGACCAGATAGCAGCCCTCTCTGAAACTTTAGTGACACATCATAAATATTTGCCTTCTCTGGCCACACAACAACCGTCTCTGAGGCTCTAATGGTCCTCATGAATTCTGATGTAGGGACAGCAAAAAAATTGTAAACTACCTTTAATGTGATGTTTATCAGAGTTCTGTTATCTGTAACCCCCCTTTTGTGTAACTTTCTGGGCTATAAAACTGGGCTGTAGGAAAGCTGGGGATGCTGTCTTGTTCCCACCATTTTGGGAGGGAGAGGCAGCACGGCCGGTGGAAATAATAAGCTTAATTTTATTTGATTTTAATTTGAGTCAGTGGTCTTTTCTAGCGTCCTGGTCTAACAGGTAAACACTCCAAAGACGTGGAGCTCTGCCGGCCTAAAGACTTCTTGAGAAACTTCCTCTGAGGTTGGGCACTTGAAATATATGTTGTTGTAAGGAGATTTAGCTTCCTTTCTAGTGACACCATAAAAGCTGGGTCTGCATCTACGTGACCTGGAGGACATGGTTTCTTGTATTCTAATGAACATGAGGCAGCAGTGCTGAATTTTGTATTTGTAGGTAAACTGTGGCCACTTGGTGCTAAGTGTCTCCCCGTGTGAACTGTGAAGCCATTTGGTCATCCTCCACTTTTCGTGGTGTTTCTTGCTGCTGCACTGGGAGTTTGCTATTTGCTTCATGAAATACAACGAGTTCAACTGGGACCCAGTATTGGAGGGAGTTCTGTCACTTGTGGTGACAGAGAATGCACCAACCAGGCTTCTATCTCACAAAGCTTGCCCATTTGTCCATAGAAATCTGACTCTGAACTTTGCCCAGAAACCTCTCCATGTAACAAGAAGGGTCTGCTGGCTGCACCATATCAGTCACAAGCCATTTTGAAGGCAATGGAAAATCCTCCTGGCCACACCACAGATGTATTATCACACACCTGCCCACCACTGCAATAGGCCCACTACTCAGCAGGGTCCAACTTACTGGCATCTTTGTTCTACACCATTTTCATGAAACCCCGTCAATCATGGCATTCTCTTGTACACTCATTATCAGGAAAAAGACATCCAAAGGTTCTCCAGTGCCACCTGGTTAAGGGAATTTCAAAAATTTTATTGTATTTATTTAGCCATTTTTCATGGATGAAGTTGGAGGCATTGTGGGTTTCAGTTCATTCAGGAACCATTAAATGGTGAGGAAACTCATTTCAATGAAATCTCTGGAGAAATCTCACAGGCAAGTCATCCCATAGAGTGGTCAAAAGGTCACATGAAGCCAGGCCCATTGAGGTCTTCAATGTGACGTCCATGGGTGTTCTGACTGTCAACTATGGCTGCCACATCTTTCAGAATAAAATCATGTGATATCTTAGCTGAGATTCCAAGGCTCTGTGGAAAGTCACCCTTCTTTTTTGATCTCAGTTTCCAAGGGGAAATCCAATGCGTGGCCTCCTAAAATCTGAACACAGTTCATGGCAATATTTCTCTGAGATCAGTTCCAGAACTCAGACTCTAAGGGGAATCACACCAGAGTTCAAGCCCAGGTAGACCCTGTCATCACTTCCAAGCACTACACAAATGACCACAATTAAAACCAAAACACTCCCACAAGGCCCTCATCTTCTTCCATATAGACACTCATCATAACTTGTGGCTGGAGGTTTCCATGAGGGGCTCAGCCCAAGACAGTGTACAAATTAAACTCCCTTGCCCCTAGTTTGCCTAAAGTCAGGGTTGCCTGGACACCCTTCCTGAGAACCAGGAGTGATCAAATAAGCCTGCCATAAATACTGCTCTGCTTCTCCAATTTGAGGCCTACTGACTCTTGGGTATAGACTCTTTATGTGAATTGGAATCATGAGAAAACCCAAGCACATATGGGCTATCATCTGCAGGGTTTTGACAACTCATTTGACACAAAGGATCCCTATTTTCACTTGATGGAGGTTAGGAACGTTACAGAGGAAGGCGAGAGACTTCGTCCACAATCACTGCTTTTTTGGCCATTTTGGTTTTGGAAGCACACGTGGGAACTTTCTTTAGATCCATCAGGTGCTGAGAATCTATGCAATAGCCTCACACATGGCCAAGAGTCTGATGCAGACACATTCCTTTCCAAAGCAATTAAGCAAAGAGCAACAGGTGATGCCCATTAATTTCCCTTGAAAACCGTTTCCTTCAGGCTTCACAAAGGAGTGGCCTGAGGCAAAGACCTTTCTGACATTCAGGGCAACAGAACAATAGGTAAGCAAATGGCCCATTGCAGGGTTTCTCCAATGATATCTGAGTTTTCCGAGATGATCCCATTCCCTTCAGGTATCCAGTACATGGCCATGTCACAGAGCTTGGAGGTGGTACATATCGTGGACACAAAACCCTGAACCTATTCTGGAGAGTGGCCAGAATTCAAGAAGACATACAGGAACTTAGGAAGATAGTAGTTGTTGCCCATCCATTAGGCAAGCCACAGTCCATTCATAAATTGGGCAGGATGAATGCTGTGAAGTTTTCTACTAGACAGGACACATCCATTGATGCATTCTCTTTTCTAATGTCTACAACCACGGACACAGTGGGATAAACAGACATAGAAACACTCGCATTGTCAAAAGACTTACTAGAAACAGTCCACTCCAAATCAAACAAACCGACTTTCCTATATATTCTCAGATCATGAGACAAAACCACAAACTCACACGCACACCCACAAAGTCAACTCCTTCCCCCAAGTAGGTCTGTGACTATCCGGAGTGTCCTCTGACTGATGGGACATACTACATTTCCCCGAAATGGGCTGTCCTATGTCATATCTGGTCTCCTTGGCCAACACTGTGAAGTTGTCAGGTGCCAGTAGTGAGACACAACCTGCTTTCTCAGGAAAGGCCCCTCTTCAGAGCTCTCCTGGAATTTGGCCATCCTCACATCAGTAGTTACACAGAAAGACCGATTCTGTCCTTGGTAAATCCAAACATGTGTGGACACTGGGACTGGGACTGGGAATGACTCTGGGTGCCTGGCTTCCTGGATCCCAAGTTCAGAGAGTTCCATCACCAAGAAAGTTATATAGGTCACTTCCTTCAAGAACTGAATGAGGTCACTGCCTTGGCAACATCTTTGTCCTAACAGTTGCTTCCAAGTGTCCCAATAGATGGAGGCTGCCCCTACTTCCTGTGACACTTTCACAAGTAAGAATGGCATATCAAACATAGGCACCCGTAAACAGCTCTCCACACAGGCCTGGTTTGGTCCATCTTCTCTACATTAAGAAGAGAGAGACTGCTTCAGACACACCCCTTCATCCTGACCTGTTTTTTTCTTTTTTTTTTTTTTTTTGTCATGAAAGATGACTTTTGCTCTCTCAGGTCCTTCATAGCTTTCTATATCTTCCCCAGGGTTCACTTCTGCATGGACCTTTGAGGTTCTCAGCAGGTGGAAGATCTCTTACATTTCTATATAAGACCAACTTTGTCCTTGCTTTTCGGTAAAGTTACGTTGAGGAAACAAAGTATGGTTAGGGTTAATAACATGATTGATTTGGGTTAGGAATCATTCTGCTGGATGAATAATGGTATTGGGAACCTGCAATATTTATAAGGATATATAGAGGTGAAATATATGTATGAAAACACAAATCTAGGTAAGATTTGAAGCCCAAAAGGGCATTGGATCCTTGATTGGGATACTTTACTCTGAATTATGTTGTGCACATGTGTCTCAGATAAATCTATACATAATGGCATAGGACCTTGTACCTTGGATAATTGAATGTCGAAGAGAACATCCAGTCAAAAAAGGATAGTTGGTAGGATTAGGAAGATACTTGATAGGATTAGAAAAAAGAGTCAGTATAGGATTTGGACAAAAAGTTCTTTAGCAATTGGGTTTCAGGTAGACAGAAAATGTAAATGTCAGCACATTTGAAGAGTCAGTCACAATGATGAACTGGGGAAAATATGTAGGAAAGCAGATATCATTAGAGACATTAGGAAATCAGGCAAATGATGAAGTGATTGATAGGATTAGACATTTTCAACAGGCTTGAGGTTGAATACATAATCTTAGGAAGAAACAAATATGTAGTCACCAATAGGATTGACATTTGAGAGCATTAGGCAACATGGACATGGGTGATTTTCATAATCCATACTCACATTCCATTTAGGCTTTGGTACAATTGTAAGTGTGACTTTGCATTTTGTGGCCAGAATATTACTGTGATAAAATGAATATGTAGATCAGGTGACATGAGTATTTCTTGCACCATTTCTGGGAGCAATATTTACAAGAGATATAAATTAGTATTGGGGGCACAAATAGGTGTACCATGTGTGAATATATAATATAACTGATTCCAACTTTAGAAATTGGAATAAATTGATATCTGAAAATACACAGTAAATGTTATATTGATATATATACATTCATTCCAACAAGTTATACATCTAATGGTAATATTAGGGTTGTGGTTTATCATAAAGTGTGTGAGTTTTGCTTCAAAATTGATTATGGAAATCGAAAATAATGTGTTTGGAAAGAAGTCTCATGAAATGACCAGTCAAAAGCAAGGAGGAATACATGTGTACTGAAGCAGGAAGTGATTGAATGTGTTTCAAATGTCTTTAAATTTGTGAACTTATGGATGAAATGTTTATACTATGATGTACAAAAACTGAAGAAATAGTAATGTACCAGTGTTAAATAAAATGAACGTCAAAATACACATCATGCCCCATTGGAATCTACATGCATTGATGTTAAATTGGGTCAGTTACTGTAGAAATATAAGGATTTGTTTGCACCATTCAGTGAAGTGAGTTTTCAGTACTAGAAAACAAATATGTATTTCAGGTGGATGAATATTTCTGAAAATAATCGTATGAAAATTTGATTATAAAACCACATACATGAGCATGAGTGAATTATTAAGGGAGTGTATAATAAGACACATATATTTTATATTTGGAAATATATATATATATATATATATATATATATATATATATATATCACAGAGAAACATTAGGAAGTAGCAATATATATGCCAATCAAAATTCATCGTGAAATATATATCATCCACCGATCCAAAAATATTAATTTTACTGAACATGGATTTATGTATAATGTTGTTCAACTAAAAATCTCACTCATAGTTTGAATTTTCAGTTCCAAAAGCGTTTAGGAGGGGTGATCTCTTCTCATACTTTGTTTCTGCCAAGTTAGCCACCTCACAAAAATGTACGTGTGATACCAGGTATGATTTTATATGTGCATATAAAAATACATGTGCTGAATTGGCTACAGAAAAAAGGAGACAGAAATTCACATATGTGTTAACTTTAAAAACACATGGAGTACTATTTCAACAAACAATTGACAAGATTTATAACTCCTACACTATATCATGCAAAAGGCAAGACCAACTATACACCATGCCTCCTCTGAACTGCTTGTATTAATATTATGTTTGGGTTATTTGTCTCCATCATATTAGGATTAGTAGTCAGAGTCTATTAGGGTATGGGTTACTGACAGGGATTTAGTATTTCGAATGGAAAATTGGAAAATGAATCCAATGTGTATGTAAATATGTGCTACACAAAAATCTTCCCACTCTCATCCAGAACAATACCTTGACAACACCTTCACCCCATGTAAGACACAATTAGAGGAGAAGAGTTAGAAAATCCATGAATACATATCTGGAATGGAATGCGATCAGGAGTTCACAACCTTGGAAGTGTTAGAGGAGTTTCCAAAAGTAAGGGACAGGGTAAACACTTCAAAAACATGGAGGTCTGTTGTCCTAGAAACTTCTTGAGATACTGCCTGTGAGGTTGGGCACTTGAAATATATGTTGTTGTCACGTGCTTTAGCTTCCTTTCTAGTGAAACCATAAACCTGGGTCTGCATCTATGTGACCTGGAGGACATGGTTTCTTATTTTCCATCCGTGGGTGGGCCCCTTGCTTAAGAGCTCTGGCTACTGGACAAATTTTACACAAAGAAGCCTCTAATCTGACTTTTGGGGCCCCTTGAACTATCTACTCCCCACATCACTTGAAAGATCTTTTACCTTAAAAGGGCCTTCAAACCCTCCCTACATCCAGAGTTCTGTCGCTCCTCACTTCCTTTCTGGAAAACCCTAATATTATTTTCCTCCCCTGCTCTGCACTGAACCCTGCCTCACTGCTCCCAATGACTCCCATGTCTCACACACCAACTCATAATTGCTTGGAAAACTTAGATGATTTCCTCCCCTGTCATTCTTCCATTTCTGAGAGACCACTCACCAAGCCTGACCTTATCTGGTTTACTGACAGCAGTTCCTTTAGGCAGAATGGAACTCATTACTCTGGATACGCTGTATTTTCAGCCACTGAGATTATAGAGGCCAAAGTTATGCCTTCAGGAACTACAGACCAGCAGGCTGATTTTATAGCATCCACTCGTGCCTGCCTTCTAGCACAAGGCAAATCCCTCACCCTCTAAACTGATTCAAAATATGTCTTCCATATCTTATTATCCCATGCTGCAATTTGAAAGAAGTGAGGCCTACTTACCACCAAAGGTAATGCGATCACTAATTCAGCTCTTATAACCAATCTGATAGAGGCCTCCCACTTACCCACCCAGTTGGGAGATGTCCATTGTAGGTCCCATCAGAAGGACGGCTCTCTTATCACTGAGGGCAATGCCAAAGCTGAACAGGTGGCACGAATGGCTGCTACCACTTCCAATCATGGCCCCCATGGTGGACATATAATGGCCACTTTAGACAGCTCATCTGAAGCCCCTACTTCTTTCAGTAAGAACAAGCATCTTTTCAAGTTCCTTCATACTCTATTCCTTTCCAATTCTCAGTCTTTGACCCTCTTTTTACAGAGTTTCTTCTTCCTCACTCCCTCTGACAAGCCATGCTACAGAATATAGCCTCTAATTGTCAGATCTGTCAGCGGACCAACCCTCATACTCCTTTAAGGCCCAAACTTTTCCCTTCCCAACAAGCCAGGGGACACATTCCCTCTGCTGACTGGCAGGTAGACTTCACCAACATGCCCACAGTATGGCACATTAAATACCTCCTTGTCTTTGTGGACACTTTCTCTGGTTTGGTTGAGGCATTTCCCACTTCCAATAAAAAGGCTTCCACTTTAGCTTCAATCTTACTGACAGACATCATCCCCAGGTTTGGTATGCCCACTTCCCTACAATATGACAATGGCCCTGAGTTTACTTCTAGGATCACACAAAAGGTCTCTCAAGCCCTCTCCTTCAAGTGGCATTTCAACTGTCCATATTTCCCCCAGGCTTCAGGGAATGTGGAAAGGGTAAATCGTACTCTAAAGGAAGTCCTTACCAAATTGACAATGGAATTAAACATAGACTGGGTCAAACTCCTTCCCTTGGCTTTGCTTCGAATCAGAGCTCTCCCTAAGAAACCATCTTTACTGTCTCCTTTTGAGATAATGTATGAAAGACATCTTATAACCCCTGCGTTGGTCATTTCACAAGGACCTCTCACCCGAGATTTGTCTTTGCCTCTCTTGCTTCATCTCCGCTCGGAACTCTGGAAATATCAGGACTGGCTTCTTCCGGACCCAGTCTCCTCTCCAAACACTCCTCCCTTAACACCTGTTAGTCTAGTCAATTATAATACCCCAGAGGAGAAAGGGACTCTTGCCCCAAAATGGGAAGGCCCCTATCCTGTCATTTTCTGTACCCCCACCGCCGCCAAACTCTCCTTACCAGACAACCGTCTCACTCCCTGGAATCACATGTCTAGGTTGAAGCCACATCACCAGGAGGCCCCACATGCTGACGACAGGGCCACCCCAGAGGAACTCCAAGAATCACCTCCTGAACCTCCCCTTTACTCCTGCTCTCCACACCCATCTCACCCATTTAAGTTGCGGCTCACACGGTTTTCCTTGCAGCCCAATTCCTCTTAAAGAAGGCACAATGAGCTCTCCCAACACCCTAGTCTTCTCTAACTGCTTGTTTTTTGTGCTCTGCTTATTTTCTGTGCTCTGTCAGGACTGGTCTTTACCCTCCTCACCTACCATGCATTTATTCACTCTTCGGGAACGATACTCAGAACATGGCATGCAGAAGGTCCGCGGAGTGGATGCAACTACTTGCTTCATCCACAACTGCACCTCTATTTCCCTAAAATTGTCACCTTCAAGGACCTTCGTCCCTGGTAGCTGGAACTGGCCTTTCATTTGCTTCCTTTTTGATCAAACAAATGATTATTGTCATTGGTGGCCTGAGATATATAATGGGTGCCCCTATTGGTCATGCAGGTTCCATGATGAACGTGGTAGCTATTCTTACCACTCACTCGGTTACCCTGAAGGGTGGACTTCTAGTTACATAAAGTGGCATAAAGGCTCTTCATCCAATAACAATGGATGGTATACTTTAGATAAACCTGACCCCAAGGCCAAACGTTGGGGCTATGTTGAGTTTGCTGTCTATGCTCAGACAATCTCAGTCAGACCCACAGGGTGGATGACTATTGGCCGCACCCTGATTACACCACCTAAGGCAACCATCCAGGTAGTCGAACACATTAAGGACTCAGAATCAAAACTTCGAGATCGTATCCATAGCTCATCCAAAGAGGATTCAGAGCCTTCAACCCCCTCAGGTCCCCCTCCCACATGGCTCAATTTGCTACACCAAACGTTTTGATTATTAAACTCCACCCGTCTTTCTTTGCCTACTTCTCAGTGCTTTCTCTGTGCTTCACTTAGTCTTCCACTTCTAGCAGCAGTCCCATTAGCGGCAGAAAATATTCCAGCAAAACCCTACAATTTCTCTAAAAAGGACAACCCCTACATGTGACACGTATCCCACTGTGGGAAAGTTATTCCACCAATACTTTATTTCCTTTCATCTGTTTCCACCTGCCAATAATGAATCCTTTACCCGTTTGTTCCTTGAGCTACAACACCCCATAGAGCCCTGTGTTTAGGCAACCTGAACATTTCC
This sequence comes from Callospermophilus lateralis, assembly GCF_048772815.1. Taxonomy (NCBI): domain Eukaryota; kingdom Metazoa; phylum Chordata; class Mammalia; order Rodentia; family Sciuridae; genus Callospermophilus; species Callospermophilus lateralis. Next base: position 212,791 of record NW_027513317.1, on the reverse strand, counting down.
TCTGGTGTAATGGGTCTTTAAGTACCTCAACGATCAATGTCTCTGGCACCTGTTTCTTGGTTACTGTAGTTCCTCAGCTATCTTTGTATACTCCCACCGAATTCCGACAGTTGGCCCTACCTTCCCGCACCCGTAGGGTAGTCTTTCTGCCGGTTCTGGTAGGCCTCATTTTAACAACCTCAGTGACGAGTCTCTGACTCTCTGGTGGAGCTATAGGTCATGCTCTATGGGCATCCAATGACCTTCAACAAAAACTGCAGGAAACACTCAATACCATGGCTGAGTCTCTGGGTTCCTTGCAGCGGCAGGTTACATCATTGGCACAAGTGGCTTTACAGAACCAAAGGGCAATTGATCTTCTCACTGCAGAAAAAGGGGTTACATGCCTATTCCTCAGAGAGGAATTTTGCTATTATGTTAAAGAATCTGGGCTAATAAAAAAAATGTTGTTAAATTGCAGGAATTATCGACCCAATTGCTCAAACATACCTCCTCCAATCCCATCATGGGGTTCTTCCAATCCTATCTTGCCATGTACTTACTACATATCTTGGGGCCTCTTATTGGGATGCTCCTTTTTTGTGCTCTCTTGACCTGCAAAATGAAGTGCCTTCAAACCCAACTGCAAAAAATTCCTAATCAAACTTTCAACCAGCTTTTGCTTAGGCACTACCAGCCTCTGATGACCGATGAACCCCCAACATCTCCAAGAGAACAGTAACTCAGTGATGAAGCTCACTACCAGGCATGATGGAATGCAATGGGTATCAGACAGCGGGAGACAACGAGCTCTGAGAACCTCTTAATCTGCCATCCTGGATTCATGAGTCTTTACCACCTTCTAAGATTTCTCATGGCCCTTGGCCTCTTCTATGTCAGTCCCCCAACATGGAACTTCTGCCAAAAAATGACATTTCCTTTAATTTTTATCTTCATTCTGTTTTTATTTGCTCTGATCTTCTTCAGGTGCTGGTGACGCCATGTCCAGGCAACGCTTCCAGTATTTCCTAGAGTCTCTGTTACAGGACCAGTGGCTGATACCAACAATCTCTTCCATCCAGGACTAGTTCCATGCCATCGACAACTTTGGCTTCAGGGAACATTCATTGACTTCACCCCTACGAAAGTAGCTGTCTATAGCCACTGGGTTTTATTTCTGGCTGCCATGATAATCCCAAACCTGCTCCCTGAGCATTCCTCCACTTCTCTTTCTAGGCCCCACACCACCCCCACACAGCAGGAAGCAGCCGGATCTGACAAATGACGCCCCACTTCCTAAGAAAACAAAAAGGGTGGAATGTTGGGAAAAGAATAAATGGCAGCCATACCCCAGAGAAAAACCTCAACATGGCGCCTAAGGAATTCTTCTTCCTACCTTCTTCATTTCTGCAGTGGCGCAAAAAGTTCCCACCCTTGTGAACTCTCACGTCAGTGCCAATTTCAAATCTCACTTGTGGGGAACCTTAGCCGCAATGAGAACTAATTCCTGGGCTCTGGAGCTGATATCTGAAAGAACTTGCCAATAAACGGGTTGCTGCCATTTATCTAAGCCCTACCATCTCCCCCTTAGTTCTATATAAGCACACAGCTTTGAGCAATAAAATTGGAATTCTCCCTGGGAAGTGTCATTGTGTGGGGAAGTATTTCACTCATGATCAGCAACAGGATATCCAAAGGTTCTCCAGTGCCACCTGGTCATGCGAATTTCAGAAATTTGATGGTATTTATTTAGCCATTTTTGAAGGATGAAGTTGGAGTCACTGTACGTTTCAATTAATGCAGGAACCATTATGTGGTGAGGAAGCTCATTTTAATTAAAACTCTGGAGAAATCTCACAGGCAAGGCTTCCCAAAGAGTGGCCAAAAGGTCACATGAAGCCAGGATCATTGAGGTCTACAATATGAGTTCCATATGTGTTTAGACTCTCAACTATGGCTGCCAAGTCTTTCAGAATAAAATCATGTGATATCCTGGCTGAGATTCTCACTGCACTGTGGAAAGACACCCTGGCACTCGATCTCAGTTTTCAAGGGCGCTTCTCATGCGTGGCCTCCTAAAATCCCAACACATTTCATGGCAATACTTCTTTGAGGTAAATTCCAGAACTCAGTCTCTAAGAGGAATCATGCCAGAGTTCAAGCACAGGTGGATCCAGTTATCTCTTCCAACTGCCAAACAAATGACCACAATTAAAACCAAACACTCCCACATGGCCCTCATCTTCTTCCATATAGAAACTTATCATAACCTCTGGCTGGAGTTTTTCATGAGGGGTGCAGCCCAAGACAGTGTCAAAAATAAGCTCCCTTGCCCCTCATTTGCCTAAAGTCAAGGTGGCCTGGACACCCATCTGGTGAACCAGGAGTGATCAGATAGGCTAGCTGTTAATACTGCTCTGCATCTCCAATTTGAGGCCTACTGACTGTCAGGTATAGATTCTTTATATGATTTGGAGCCATGAGAAAACCCAAAAACCTATGGGCTAGCCTCTGCAGGGCTGTGCATAACTCATTTGACCCAAAGGATCCGTATTCTCACTTGATGGTGGTCAGGAACCTTACAAATGAATGCGAGAGACTTCATTCACAATAATTGCTCTTTTGGCCATTTTGGTTTTGGATGCACACATGGGATCTCTCTTTATATCCATCAGGTGCTGAGAATCTAAGCCACAACCTCACACAGGGCCAAGAGGCTGATTTAGACACATCCCTTTCCAAAGCAATTAACCAAAGAGCCACAGGTGGTGCCCATTCATTTTCATTTGAAAACTGTTTTCTTCAGGCTTCACAAAGGGGTGGCCTGAGGCAAAGACCTTCCTGACATTCAGGGAAACAGAACAATTGATAAGCAAAAGGCCCAAAGCAGGGTTTCTCAACTGAGACTTTCTTGGTCACACTGATATCTGTGTTTTCTGAGATGCTCGCCATTCCCTTCAGCTATCCAGGACATGGCAATGTCACAGAGCTTGGAGGTGGTACATATTTTGGACACAAAACCATGAGACTATTCTGGAGAGTGGTGAGAATTCTGGAAGAAACAGGAACTTAGGAAGGTAGCAGGTGTTGCCCATGGATAAGGCAAGCTGCAGTCCATTCATAAATTGGGCAGGATGAATGCCGGGAATCTTTCTACTATACAGGACATATCAATTGTTGCATTCTATTTTCTAATGTCTACAACCACGGACACAGTGGGATACACAGACATAGAAACACTTGCCTTGTCCAACGACTTAGTAGAAGACCACTCCAAATCAAACAAACCGTCTTTCCTACCTATTCTCAGATCATGAGACAAAAACACAAAATCACACCCACACCCACAAAGACACCTCCTTCCCCCATGTAACTCTGTGACTATCCGGAGTTTCCTCTGAGTGGTGGGCCATACTATGTTCCCCCAAAATGGCCTGTCCTATCTCAGATATGGTCTCCTTGGCCAACTCTGTGAAGTTGTCAGGAGCCTGCGGTGAACCACTACCTACTTTCTCAGGAAAGGCCCCTATGCAGAGCTCTCCTGGTATTTGGCCATCCTCACATCTGTAGGTACCATGAAAGACTGACACTCTCCTTGGTAAATTCAAACAAGTGAGCCTACTGGGTCTGGGACTGGACTGGCTCCGGGTGCCTGGCTTCCTGGATCCCAAGTTAAGAGAGTTCCATCACCAAGGAAGTGAGGTAGATCACTTCTTCAGGAACTGAATGAGGTCATTGCCTTGACAACCACTTTGTCCTAACAGTTGCTTTCAAGAGTCCCATGAGATGGAGGCTGCCCCTACTTCCTGTGACACTTTCACAAGTTAGAATGGTATATAAACCATGGGCACCCGGGAACAGCTCTCCACCTAGCACTGTTTTGGTCCATCTTCTCTACATTAAGAAGAGAGAGGCTGATTCATACACATCCCTTCATGCTGACAAGGTTGTTTGCCATAGAAGATGACTTTTCTCTCTCAGGTCTTTCGTAGCTGCCTACATCTTCTCAAGGGATCATTTCTGCATGGACCTTTGATGTTCTCAACAGGTGGAACATGCCCTACATTCCTGTATTTTAAGAGCAACCCTGTCCCTGCTGTTCTGTAAAGTTCGATTGAGAGAACAATGTATGGTTTGGGTTAGTAACATGTTCAATTTGGGGTTAGGAATCCTTCTGCATGACGAATAATGGTATTGGGAAACTATGATATTTACAAGAATATATAGGTGAAATATAAGTATAAAAACAGAAATCTAGGGAAGATATGAAGTCCAGAAGGGCATTGGGCCCTTAATTGGTACACTTAGCTTTGAATTATTTTCTGCAAAAATGTCTCAGATAAATCTATATACAATGGCATAGGAGCTTGTACCTTTGATGATTGAATGTCGAAGAGAACATCCACTCAAAAAGGGATAGTCGGTAGGATTAGGAAGATAGTCAGTAGGTTTACAAAGAAGAGTGAGAATAGGATTTAGACCAAAAGTTCTTAAGCAATAGGGTTTCAGGTAAACAGTGAATGTAAATGTCAGCACAAGTGAAGAGTCAGTCACAATGATGAACAGGGGAAATATGTAGGAAAATAGATATAAATAGAGACATTACTAAATCAGGCAAAGTATAAAGTGAGTGATAGGATTAGACATTTTCAACAGGCTTGAGGTTGAATATATAATCTTAGGAAGAAACAAAAATGTAGTCACCAATAAGATTGACATTTGAGAGCATTAGGCCACCTGGACATGGAAGGTTTTAGTAATCCATGCTCACTTTCCATTTAGGCTTTGGTACAAACTTAAGGGTGACCTTTGATTTTTTTGTCCAGAATATTACTGTGATAAAATGTACACATAGATCAGGTGACATGAGTATTTCTTCCACCATTTTTTGAGGAATATTTTGAAAACGTATAAATTAGTATTGAGGGTAAAAATAGGTGTACCTTGTGTCTATGAATATAGAGATAATGCATGAATAGATCATACAGTTAATAAATAATATAACTGGTTCCCCTTTAAATAATGTATTGAATTGATATCTGAAAATATATAAGAAATCATATATTTTTTTAATTAATTTTTATTGTATGTTGTTCAAAACATTACATAGTTCTTGATATATCATATTTCACACTTTGATTCAAGTGGGATATGAGCTCCCATTTTTACCCCATATACAGATTGCAGAATCACATCAGTTGCAGAACCATTGATTTACATATTGCCATTCTGGTGTCTGTTGTATTCTGCTGCCTTTTCTATCCTCTACTATCCCCCTTCCCCCCTCCCCTCCCCTCTTCTCTCTCTACCCTCTCTACTGTAGTTCATTTCTCCCCCTTATATTTTCCTCCTTTCCCCTCACATCCTCTTGTATGTAATTTTGTATACCCCTAAGGGTCTCCTTCCATTTACATGCAATTTCCCTTCTCTCTCCCTTTCCCTCCCACCTCTCATCCCTGTTTAATGTTAATCTTCTTCTCATGCTATTTGTCCCTACTCTGTTCTTAGTTACTCTCCTTATATCAAAGAAGACACTTGGCATTTGTTTTTAAGGGATTGGCTAGCTTCACGTAGCATAATCTGCTCTAATGCCATCCATTTCCCTCCAAATTCTATGATTTTGTCATTTCTTAATGCAGAGTAATACTCCATTGTGTATAAATGCCACATTTTTTTTATCCATTCGTCTATTGAAGGGCATCTAGGTTGGTTCCACAGTCTTGCTATTGTGAATTGTGCTGCTATGAACATGGATGTATAGTGTCCCTATAGTGTGCTCTTTTTAGGTCTTTAGGGAATAGACCGAGTAGGGGAATAGCTGGATCAAATGGTGGTTCCATTCCGAGCTTTCCAAGAAATCTCCATACTGCTTTCCAAATTGGCCGCACCAATTTGCAGTCCCACCAGCAATGTACAAGAGTACCCTTTTCCCCACATCATCACCAGCACTTGATGCTGTTTGACTTCCTAATGGCTGCCAATCTTACTGGAGTGAGATGGTACCTTAGGGTGGTTTTGATTTGCATTTCTCTGACTGCTAGAGATGGTGAGCATTTTTTCATATACATGTTGATTGATTCTATGTCCTCCTCTGAGAAATTTCTGTTCAGGTCCTAGGCCCATTTGTTGATTGGGTTATTCATTATCTCATTGTCTAATTTTTTTAGTTTTTTGTATTTTCTGGATATTATGGCTCTGTCTGAAGTGTGAGGAGTAAAGATTTGTTCCCAGGACGTAGGCTCCCTATTTACCTCTCTTATTATTTCTTTTGCTGAGAAAAAACTTTTTAGTTTGAGTAAGTCCCATTTGTTGATTCTAGTTATTAACTGTTGTGCTATGGGTGTCCTATTGAGGAATTTGGAGCCCGACCCCACAGTATGTAGATCATAGCCAACTTTTTCTTCTATCAAATGCCATGTCTCTGATTTGATATCAAGTTCCTTGATCCACTTTGAGTTAAATTTTGTGCATGGCGAGAGAAAGGGATTCAGTTTCATTTTGTTGCAAATGGATTTCCAGTTTTCCCAACACCATTTGTTGAAGATGCTATCCTTCTTCCATTGCATGCTTTTAGCCCCTTTATCGAATATAAGATAGTTGTAGTTTTGTGGATTGGCTTCTGTGTCCTCTATTCTGTACCATTGGTCCACCGACCGGTTTTGTTACCAGTACCATGGTGTTTTTGTTACTATTGCTCTGTAGTATAGTTTGAAGTCTGGTATAGCTATCCCGCCTGATTCACACTTCCTGCTTAGCATTGTTTTTGCTATTCTGGGTCTTTTATTTTTCCATATGAATATCATGATTGCTTTCTCTATTTCTACAAGAAATGCCGTTGGGATTTTGATTGGCATTGGATTAAACCTATAGAGAACTTTTGGTAATATCGCCATTTTGATGTTGTTACTTCTACCTATCCATGAACAGGGTATATTTTTCCATCTTCTAAGATCTTCTTCTATTTCTTTCTTTAGGGTTCTGTAGTTTTCATTGTATATGTCTTTCACCTCTTTTGTTAGGTGGATTCCCAAGTATTTTACTTTTATTGAGGATATTGTGAATGGGGTGGTTGTCCTCATTTCCATTTCAGAGGATTTGTCGCTGATATACAGGAATGCCTTTGATTTATGCGTGTTGATTTTATAGCCTGCCACTTTGCTGAATTCATTTATTAGCTCTAATAGTTTCTTTGTAGACCCTTTTGGGTCTGCTATGTATCGAATCATGTCATCTGCAAATAGTGATAATTTGAGTTCTTCTTTTCTATTTTTATGCCTTTATTTTCTTTCGTCTGTCTAATTGCTCTGGCCAGTGATTCGAGAACTATGTTGAACAGAAGTGGTGAGAGAGGGCATCCCTGTCTTGTTCCAGATTTTAGAGGGAATGCCTTCAGTTTTTCTCCATTCAGAATCATGCTAGCCTGAGGCTTAGCATAGATTGCTTTTACAATATTGAGGTATGTTCCTGTTATCCCTAGTTTTTCTAGAGTTTTGAATATAAAGGGATGCTCTACTTTGTCGAATGCTTTTTCCGCATCTATCGAGATGATCATATGGTTCTTATTTTTAAGCCTATTGATGTGGTGAATAACAATTTTTGATTTCCATATATTGAACCAACCTTGCATACCAGGGATAAATCCTACCAGATCATGTTGCACAATTTTTTTGATATGTTTTTGTATCCGGTTCGCCAGAAGTTTATTGAGGATTTTTGCATCTAGGTTCATTAGAGATATTGGTCTGTAGTTTTCTTTTTTGAAGTGTCTTTGTCTGATTTAGGAATCAGGGTGATGTTGGCTTCATAGAATAAATTTGGAAGTTCTCCCTCTTTTTCTATTTCCTGAAATAGCTTGAAAAGTATTGGTATTAGTTCCTCTTTAAAGGTTTTGTAAAACTCTGCTGTATACCCATCCGGTCCTGGGCTTTTCTTAGTTGGTAGTCTTTTAATGGTATCTTCTATTTCCTCAATTGATATTGGTCTGTTTAGGTTGTCAATATCCTCCTGACTCAATCTGGGCAAATCATATAACTTAAGAAATTTATCGATGCCTTCACTATCTTCTATTTTGTTGGAGTATAAGGATTCAAAATAATTTCTGATAATCTTCTGTATTTCTGAAGTGTCTGTTGTGATATTGCCTTTTTCATCCCGTATGCTGGTAATTTGAGTTCTCTCTCTTCTTCTCTTCGTTAGCGTGGCTAAGGGTCTGTCGATTTTTTTTATGTTTTCAAAGAACCAACTTTTAGTTTTGTCAATTTTTTGTATTGTTTCTTTCGTTTCGATTTCATTAATTTCAGCCCTGATTTTAATTATTTCTTGTCTTCTACTTCTTTTGCTGTTGTTTTTCTCTTCTTTTTCTAGGATTTTGACTTGAAGTATTAGATCATTTATTTGTTGGTTTTTTCTTTTTTTAAGGAATGAACTCCAAGCAATAAATTTTCCTCTTAGAACTGCTTTCAATGTGTCCCATAGATTCCAATATGTTGTGTCTGTGTTTTCATTTATCTTTAAGAATTTTTTAATTTCCTCCTTGATGTCTTCTATAACCCATTGATCATTCAGTAACCTATTGTTCATTCTCCCAAGTGATGCATGATTTTTCCTTACTTCTTTTATCGTTAATTTTCAATTTCATTCCATTATGATCAGATAAGATGCATAGTATTATCTCTACTCCTTTATATTGTCTAAGAGTTGCCCTGTGACATAATATATGATCTATTTTTGAGAAGGATCCATGTGCTGCTGAGAAAAAAGTGTAACTGCTTGATGTTGGGTGGTATATTCTATATATGTCAATTAAGTCTAGGTTATTAATTGTGTTATTGAGCTCTATAGTTTCCTTATTCAACTTTTGTTTGGAAGATCTGTCCAGTGGTGAGAGAGGTGTGTTGAAGTCTCCCATGATTATTGTATGGTGGTCTATTAGACTCTTGAAGTTGAGAAGTGTTTGTTTGATGAACATAGCTGCACCATTGTTTGGGGCATATATATTATGATTGTTATGTCTTGTTGGTGTATGGTTCCCTTGAGAAGTATGTAGTGTCCATCTTCATCCCTTTTGATTAACTTTGGCTTGAAATCTATTTTATTTGATATGAATATGGACACTCCTGCTTGTTTCCGAAGTCCATATGAGTGATATGATTTTTCCCAACCTTTCGCCTTCAGTCTAAGTATGTCTTTCCTATCAAATGCGTCTCCTGAAGGCAGCATATTGTTGGGTCTTGTTTTGTGATCCATTCTACTAGCCTGTGTCTCTTAATTGGTGAGTTTAAGCCATTAACATTATGGTTATTATTGAGATATGGGTGTTCTTCCAGCCATATTGGTTTATTAATGTTACTAAACATGGTTTGTTTTCCTCTTTGATTATCCCCCCCCTTTACTGTACTACCTCCCGCTGTTGGTTTTCATTGACATTTTCCATTTCCTCTTCCTGTAATATTTTGCCGAGGATGTTTTGAAGAGATGGTTTTCTAGCTGCAAATTCTTTTAACTTTTGTTTATCATGGAAGGTTTTAATTTCATCTTCCATCCTGAAGCTTAATTTCTCGGGATACACAATTCTTGGTTGGAACCCATTTTCTTTTAGTGTATGAAATATGTTATTCCAGGATCTTCTAGCTTTCAGAGTCTGTGTTAAAAGATCAGCTGTTATCCTGATTGGTTTACCCCTAAATGTAATCTGCTTCCTTTCTCTTGTAGCTTTTAAAATTCTCTCCTTATTCTGTATGTTGGGCATCTTCATTATAATGTGTCTAGGTGTGGATCTCTTATGATTTTGCACATTCGGCGTCCTGTAGGCTTCTAGGATTTGGGATTCTGTCTCATTCTTCAAGTCTGGGAAGTTTTCTCGTATTATTTCTTTGAATAGATTGCTCATTCCTTTGGTTTGGACCTCAATACCTTCCTGTATCCCAATGACTCTTAAGTTTGGTCTCTTTATGTTATCCCATATTTCTTGAATGTTCTGCTCATGGTTTCTTAACAGCTTTGCTGAGCTGTCTATGTTCTTCTCCAGTTGAAATACTTTGTCTTCATTGTCTGATGTTCTATCTTCTAAGTGTTCTACTCTGCTGGTAGTATTCTCAATTGAGTTTTTAAGTTGGTTTATTGTTTCCTGCATTTCCAGGATTTCTGTTTGTTTGTTTTTTATAACCTCTATCTCCCTGAATAATTTATCTTTTGCTTCTTGGATTTGTTTATGTAATTCATTGTCGAAGTGGTCGAAGTGGTCTTTCATTGTCTGATTTTGCTGTCTAATGTCTTCCTTGAGACTCCAGATCATCTGAAGCATGTATATCCTGAATTCTTTATCTGACATTCCATCTGCTGCAGATACTACCTCTTCTAAAGTTGAATTGACCTGCATTGCTTGTGGTCCTTTTTTTCCTTGTCTTTTCATACTGATCGCGTTTCTTTCTGCTTGGTGACACTGTTGTGTTATTGATTTTTCCCCCTATATATTTATATTGCTTTTGTATAGCTGCATCGTCTCCCTTGCAGGCTTTGGCGGTGGTTCTGCCCCTCCTTCAATTGAGGCAATGTGCCTACCACGCCAGGAGGCCGCTGTGCCTGTACTTTCGATGGGCCTGTTCTTTCGGTGGTCACAGGTCCGCCTACCTTGCAGGAGTGAGCAGCGGTTTTGCCCCTCCGCCTGCCACTAGGCCTGTTCTGTCTGTCGGTTGCAGGTCTGTCTACCTAAAAGGCGCTGGTGGCGGCTCTGCCCCTCCCCCAACCGGGGTGATGTATCTGGCGGGCCACTGGGCCTGTTTTGTCAGTGATCACGGTTCCGCCTACATTGCACGCGCGTGGAGCAGCTGTGTCCCTCTGAGAGTTGCTGAGCCTGACCTGCCGGTGGATGGCAAGTGTGCCTACCTTGCAGGCGCAGGGGTGGCTCTGCCGCTCCGCGGGTCACTGGGCCTGATCTGCTGGTGAGTTGCAGGTCTGCCTAACTTGCAGGCGCCCGGCGGCTCTGCCCCTCCCCCAACCGGGGCGGGGCGATGTGTCTGGCCGGCCGCTGAGCCTGTTCCGTTGGTGGTCACGGTTCAGCCTACCTAGCAGGCACGTGGGGCAGCTGTGTCCCTCCGCAGGTTTTTGGGCCTGACCTGCCGGTGGGTCGCAGGTCTGCCTACCTTGTAGGCTCGGGGGGTGGCTCTGCTGCTCTGTGGATTGCTGTGCCTGTTTTGCTGGTGGGTCGCGGGTCCGTGTACCTTGCAAGCACCCGGCGGCTCTGCCCCTCCCCCAACCGGAGCTATGTGTCTGGCGGTCCACTGGGCCTTTTTTGTCGGTGGTCACGGTTCCGCCTACCCTGCACGCGCGTGGAGCAGCTGTGTCTCTCTGAGAGTTGCTGTGCCTGACCTGTCGGTGGGTGGCAAGTGCGCCTACCTTGCAGGCCCGGGGGTGGCTCTGCCACTCCGCGGGTTGCTGGGCCTGATATGCTGGTGAGATGAAGGTCTGCCTAACTTGCAGGCGCCCGGCGGCTCTGCCCCTCCCCCAACCGGGGTGGGGCAATGTGTCTGGCCGGCCTCTGAGCCTGTTCTGTTGGTGGTCAGGGTTCTGCCTACCTAGCAGGCTCGTGGGGCAGCTGTGCCCCTCTGCAGTTTCTTGGGCCTGACCTGCCGGTGGGTGGCAAGTGCGCCTATCTTGCAGGCCCCGGGGTGGCTCTGCCGCTCCGCAGTTGCTGGGCCTGTTCTGCTGGTGAGTCGCAGGTCTGCCTACCTTGCAGGCACCCGGCTGCTCTGCCCCTCCCCCAACCGGGGCGGGGCGATGTATCTGGCCGGCCTCTGGGCCTGTTCTGTCGGTGGTCAGGGTTCTGCCTACCTAGCAGGCTCGTGGGGCAGCTGTGCCCCTCCACAGTTTGTTGGGCCTGACCTGCCGGTGGGTGGTAAGTGTGCCTACCTTGCAGGCCCGGGGGTGGCTCTGCCGCTCCACGGTTGCTGGGCCTGATCTCCTGGTGATTCGCAGGTATGCCTAACTCACAGGCGCCCGGCGGCTCTGCCCCTCCCCCAACCTGGGCGGGGCGATGTGTCTGGCCGGCCGCTGGGCCTGTTCTGTTGGTGGTCACGGTTCAGCCTACCTAGCAGGCACGTGGAGCAGCTGTGCCCCTCCGCAGGTTTTTGGGCATGACCTGCCGGTAGGTCACAGGTATGCCTACCTTGTAGGCTCGGGGGGTGGCTATGCCGCTCTGTGGATTGCTGTGCCTTTTCTGCTGGTGGGTCGCGGGTCCGCCTACCTTGCAGGCGCCCGGCGGCTCTGCCCCTCCCCCAACCGGAGGGATGTGTCTGGCGGTTCACTGGGCCTGTTTTGTCAGTGTTCACAGTTCTGCCTACCTTGCACACGCGTGGAGCAGCTGTTTCATTAGTGCCTGGGCACACTCTTCTTGTTGGCCTCCCTCAGGCCCTAAGTTTGTAGAGCTTGGGGCTGAGAACACCCAGCCAATTTGCTTACCTTCTGGTAGCCACGCCCCCGTATCTGGTGCAAGAGACCTAAGTTGTCAGCACTGGTGGGAGCGGTAGCCGTGAGTCCCACGCCGAGGCGAGTCGGTGCAAGAGACCTCAGTTGTCAGCACTGGTGGGAGCGGTAGCTGGGAGTCCCGCGCCGCGCAGCTCCCACTGGCTCCTGTGCCAGCGCTGCCTCCGGGTTTTCTTGACTACCACGCCGGCAGGTCGCTGGACCTGTTCCGGGCCCGGGCGGTGGCTCTGTTCGGCCCCTCTGGCCTCCACAGTATTCAGCAGGACCCGGACCGAGAAACAGTTTCCGAGGGTTCTGTATCACCGGGCCAAAACAGTTCCGGGAGCCAGAATTCGGCCTCTCCGGACTTGGTGCATGCTCCGACAGGAGCAGGCTACAAGAAGCAGTTTCCGCGGGTTCTATAGCCCTGGGCCAGAGCAGCTCCGGGAGCCGGAACTCCGACACTCCGGGCTCGGTGCATGTTCTGATAGGAGCAGGCTCCAAGAAGCAGTTTCCGCGGGTTATTTAGCACTAAGTCTGAGCAATTTGTCTGCGAGATGCAGACAATTGTCAGCCTGAAATTACCTGTTCTATAGCTGAAAGAGCTGCAAACAGTCGAAAACAAGGATGGTGACGTCAGCTCTCCAAGATGTTGGCCGCTGGCTTCCTCCGTGGTCTGACCGGTGTGGAGAACCAAACTGAACCGTTTCCTTTCTCCGTCTCCAACCCAGAATTCAGCTCCGAGCTCAGCAAATGCCTAGCTGGCAGGAGCCCACAGAATCAGGATCGCTGTATCTCTGCGCCACCAGCCTGTCGTTTCCCAGCGCGCGCCGCAGACTCCAGCCATGGGGTGATCTGCCGAACAAGCAGCGCTCCATACAGACGGACAGATCGCTCGCATTTGAGCCCCTGAAGCTGATCCTCGTGCGATGAAAATCCTTCCACTAGGTTTTGGAGCACCCCAATTTTGCTGGAAATTCCTAACAAGATAGCTTTTAGCCGTTCTAACTCGTCATTTTCCCTCACAGTGACGCAGTACACGGAGTTACTGCACTCCCCTTGCGGCCATCTTGCCTCTCAAGAAATCATATATTGATATAGAATCATTCATAACAACTAGTTATACGTCTAATTGTAATCCTAGGCTTATGGTTTATCATGAAGAGTGTGTGAGTTTTGCTTCAAAAGTGATTATGGAAATCAAAAATAATGTGTTTTGAAAGAAGTCTCATGAAAAGACCAGTTTGAAACATGGCGGAAAACGTGTTTTCTGAAGCAGAAAGTGATTGAAAGTGAAATATATGATGCCTATAAATTTGTGAACATGTGGATGAAATATATATCCTATAATGTGCATAAACTGAAGAAATAGTAATGTACCAGTGTTGAAATAAAAATGAACTTCAAAATACTTATCATGTCCCATAGGAATCTACTTGAATTGATGTGAAACTGGATCAGTTACTGTAGAAATATTAGGATTCATATGCACCATTCACTGAAGTTAGTTTTCAATACTAGGAAAAAAATACGTATATCAGGTGAATGAATATTTCTGAGAATAATCTTGTCAAAAGTTTTTTATAAATCCACATACATATTCATGAATGAATATAGGGAGTGTATAATAAGACACATATATTAAATATTTTGAAATATCTGGAGAGAATATATATATATATATATATATATATATATATATATATATAACCACACTCAGATTTTAAAAATTAGCAATATATATGCCAATCGAATTACACCGTGAAATACATATCATCCACAGATACAAAAATATTCATTTTACTGGATATGGATTTATGTATAACTTTTTTCAACTAGGAAGCTCACCCATAGTTTGAATTTTCAGTTCAAACAGTGTTTAGGAGGAGTGATCTCTTCTCACACTTTGTATCTGCCAAGTTATGTAACTCACAAGAATGTACGTGTGATACCAGGTAGCATTCTATATGTGCATATAAAAATACATGTGCTGAATAGAATACAGAGAAAGGGAGACAGGAATTCACATATTTGTTAACTTTAAAAGCACATGGAAAACTATTTCAACAAAAAATTTACTAGATTTATAACTCCTACCCTATATAATGCAAAAGGCAAGTCCAAGTATACAACGTGCCTCCTCTGAAATGCTTGTATTTCTATTCTGTTTCGTTTATTTTTCTCCATCATATTAGGATTAGTATTCAGAATCTAGTAGGGTATGTGTTAGTGTCAGGGATTCAGTATATCAAATGTAAAATAGAAAAATGAAACCAATGTGTATGCAAATATGTGCTAAACAAAATCTTCCCACTCTCATCCAGAACAATTCCTTGACATTTCCTTCCCCCAAAGTAAGACACAATTAGAGGAGTAGACTAATAAAATCTGTGAATAATATGCTCAGGAGTTTACAACCTTGGAAGTGGTAGAGGAGTTTTCCTAGTATGGGACAGGATAAACACTCCATATATATGGAGCTCTGCTGGCCTAAATACTTCTTGAGAAACTGCCTCTGAGTTTGGGCACTTGAAATATATGTTTTTGTCAGGAGCTTTAGCTTCTTTCTAGTGAGACCATCAAAGCTGTGTCTGCATCTATGTGACCTGGAGGACATGATTTCTTATTTTCCAATGAACATGAGGCAGCAGTGCTGAATTCTCTCTTTGTAAGTAAACTGTGGCCACTGGGAGCTAAGGGTATTCCCATGTGGACTGGGAAGCCATTTGGTCATCCTCCACTTTTCGTGGTGTTTCTTGCTGCTGCACTGGGACTTTGGCATTTGCTTCATGAAATAAAAGAAGTTCAACTGGGACACAGTTCTGGAGGCAATTCTGTCATGTGTGGTTGGTCAGGGTCTGCAGGAGAATGCACCAACCAGGCTTGTATCCCACATAGCTTGGCCACATGTCCATAGCAACCTGATTCTGAACATTGCCCGGAAACATCTCCATATAACAAGAAGCCTTTACATGGAAGGGTCCTCTGGCTGCACCATGTCAGTCACAAGCCATTTGGAAGCCAATGGCAGATCCACATGGCCCCACCACAAATTTTTTATCACACATCTGCCTACCACTGCTCTAGGCCCACTACTCAGCAGGTTCCAACATACTGGCATCACTGTTCTACACCATTTTCATGAAACCCACTCAATCAAGGCACTGTCTTGCATATTTACGATCAGCAACAGGACATCCAAAGTTTCTCCAGTGCCACCTGGTCATGGGAATTTCAAAAATTTCATGGTATTTATCTAGGCATTTTTCAAGGATGACGTTGCAGGCACTGTGGGTTTCAATTCATTCAGGAACCATTAAATGGTGAGGAAGCTCATTTCAATGAATGCTTTGTAGAACTCTCACAGGCAAGGCTTCCCAAAGAGTGGCCAAAATGTCACATGAAGCCAGGCCCATTGAGGTCTACAATGTGACGTCCATGTGTGTTGTGACTCTCAACTATGGCTGCCAAGTCTTTCAGAATTAAATCATGTGATATCCTGGCTGAGATACCCAGGGCTCTGTGGAAAGCCAACCTGGGCCTAGATCTCAGTTTCCAAGGGTGATTCTCATGGGTGGACTCCTAAAATCCCAACAAAATTCATGGCAATACTTCTCTGAATTCAGTCTCTAAGGGGAATCACACCAGAGTTCAAGCCCAGGTGGTCCAGATCATGTCTTCATACTGGACACAAATGACCAAATTTAAAACCAAAACCCTCCCATATGGCCCTCATCTTCTTCCATATAGACACTAATCACAACCTCTGGCGGAAGGTTTCCATGAGTGGCGGAGTCCAAGAGAGTGTCCAAAATAACTCCCTTGCCCCTCATTGGCGTAAATTCAGGGTGGTCTGGACACCCTTCATGTGAAACAGGAGTGATCAAATATGCTAGACGTTAATACTTCTATGCTTCTCCAATTTGTGGAAAACTGAGTGTCAGGTATATATTTTTATGTGATTTGCAGTCATGAGAAATCACAAGCACCTCTGCAGGTCTTTGAAGAACCCATTTGACCCAAAGGATCCCTATTCTCACTTGATGGAGTTCAAGAACTTTAAAGAGGAAGGCGACAGACTTCATCCACAAGGACTGCTTTTTGGCCATTTTGGTTTTGGATGCACACATGGGATCTCTCTTTACATCCACCAGGTGCTGAGAATCTAAGCCACAACCTCACACAGGGCCAAGAGGCTGATTCAGACACATCCCTTTCCAAAGCAATTAAGCTAAGAGCCACAGGTGATGCCCATTCATTTCCATTTGAAAACTGTTTTCTTTAGGCTTCACAAAGGGGTGGCCTGAGGCAAAGACCTTCCTGACATTCAGGGGAACAGAACAATAGGTTAGCAAATGGCCCAAAGCAGTGTTTCTCCACTGAGACTTTCCTGGTCACTCTGATATCTGAATTTTCTGAGATGCTCACCATTCCCTTCAGCTATCCAGTACATGGCCATGTCACAGAGCTTGGAGGTGGTACATATCTTGGTCACAAAATCATGAGCCTATTCTGGAGAGTGGCCAGAATTCAGGAAGAAAACAGGAACTTAGGAAGATAGCAGGTGTTACCCATCCATAAGGCAAGCCGCATTCCTTTCATACATTGGGCAGAAAGAATTCTGGTAAGCTTTCTACTAGCCTGGACACATCCTTTGATGCATTCTCTTTTCTAATGTCTACAACCATGGACACAGTGGGATACACAGACTTAAAAACACTCGCCTTGTCAAATCACTTGTTAGAAATCGTCCACTCCAAACCAAACAAACTGCCTTTCCTACCTATTCTCAAAACATGAGACAAAATCACAAACACACACTCACACCCACAAAGTCACCTCCTTTCCCAAAGTAGGTCTCTGACTATCGGGTGTGACCTCTGACTGGTGGGCCGTACTATGTTCCCATCAAATGGCCTGTTCTGTCTCAGATCTGGTTTCCTTGGCCAACTCTGTGAAGTTGTCAGGAGACAGCGGTGAGCCACTTCCTGCTTACTCAGGAAAGGCCACTCTTCAGAGCTTTCCTGGCATTTGGCCATCCTCACATCAGTAGATACCAAGAAAGACTAACTCTGTCCTTGGTAAATCAAAAGAAGGGAGACCACTGGGACTGGGCCTGGGACTAGATTTGTGTGCCTCCATGCCTGGATCCCAAGTTCAGAGAGTTCCATCACCAAGAATGTGAGGTGAGGTCACTTCCTTCAGGAACTGAATGAGGTCAATGCCTTGGCAAGCACGTTGTCCTAACATTTGCTTCCAAAGGTCCCATGAAATGGAAGCTGTCCCTAATTCCTTTGACACTTTCACAAGTTAGAATGGTATATCAAACATTGGTAACCAGGAACAGCTCTCCACAGAGGCCTCGTTTTTTCCTCCTTCTCTACATAAAGAAGAGAGAGGCTGATTCAGACACATCCCTTCATGCTGACCAGGTTGTTTGCAATGAAAGATGACTTTTGCTCTCTCAGTTCCTTCATAGGTGCCTACAACTTCTCTAGGGATCATTTGCGCATAGACCTTTGAGTTTCTCAGCAGTTGGAAGATCCCCTACATTCCTGTATTTTAAGACCAACTCTGTCCTTGCTCTTCTCTAAAGTTAGATTGAGGGAACAGTGTATGGTTAGGGTTAATAACAGTTTTGATTTGGAATAGAAATCATTCTGCTGGATGAATAATGATATTGGGAATCTGCGATATTTTCAAGAATATATAGGTAAAATATATGAATCTGAAAACAGAAATCTAGGTAAGATTTGAAGCCCAGAAGGGCATTGGGCCCTTGATTGCGGTATTAAGCATAGGACCTTGTAACTTGGATGATTGATTTTCAAAGAGAACTTCCAGTCAAAATGGATAGTCAGGAGTATTAGGAAGATAGTCGGTATGTTTATAAAGGAGAGTGAGTATAGGATTTGGACCAAAAGTTCTTTAGCTATAGTGTTTCGGGTATTGAGTGAATGTAAATGTCAGCACATGTGAAGAATTAATCACAATGATGAACTGGGGAAAATATGTAGGAATGCAGATATCAATAGAGACTTTAGGAAATCTGCCAAAGTATAGTCGGTAGTGAAATGTTAATAAAATAGATTCTTGTCACTTCCTGTTTTTCTGTATGCTTAATAAAACACTGTTGAAATCTTGAGAAGTGTTTTCTAAACTTTTTCCCAGAATGTGCTGTCCCCAACTGCCAAACTTCAGAATGTACTCCCTCACCCAGTTGCATGCAAACTGCTCACCCGCCCAGGCCCATCAATAAACTTTACTCCCTGCCCTCTTCAAGGAAAGTATATAAGCTCTGCTTAAGCTGTTGTCAGCGTTCTCTGCTCTATTCAAATGAGCTCTGAGCCCCAGCATGCTGGACCCAGAATAAACTCTTTGTTTTTGCATGAGAGAGTCTCTTAGTGGTCTCTTCCCCCAATGCTCTTCCGATCTTTATATATGGAGGTTCCACCGAAATCCAGCAGCGGTGAACGAGAGACCCCAATGGGCTACTCTCAGGGTAAGTAAGGCGCCTCTTTCTGGTTTCAGGTTTCAGGTTAGGGCTTGGCAAAATGGCTGACGATGAAGTGTGTGAGCTCTCTTTGATGGTGGATGGCAGACGTGTCACAGAGCCACAAGCCAAGTCCCTCGGGGACGCCACAGAGGACTCGGGAATCGAGGAATAATAGTCCCCTCGACTCAGTGATACTTTGTTTCAGATTCGGTATTGCCAGCCCATCGGGTTTTGCAGCAAGCTCAGTCTTGGTCTCAGTGATGGACGTCCATTGCCTGTCTTTATTGTTTTCTCTTGTCTGTGTCCTGTGTCGTTGCTTTTACTGTTTGTGTATCTTTCATTATGGGACAGATCACTTCAATGCCTCTGTCCCTGACCCTTGATCTATGGACCAAAGTCCGCTTAAGGGCTCAGAATGTTTCTTTTTCAGTAAAACGCTGGACCTGGCAGACTCTGTGTGCCTCAGAATGGCCCACCTTTGGATTCGGATGGCCCCTAGATGGATCTTTCTACTTCCCACTAATTTAAAAAGACAGAGATATTGTCTTACAGCCAGGGCCACATAGCCATACTGATAAACAGGAATTTACCTTAACTTGGCAGGACCTCTGCAAATCTCCTCTTCCGTGGTTGAAGCCTTTCCTTGCTGTGTCCCCGTAGCTACTCCTTCCCCCACGATCTCTCAACCCCTCTGCTCCTCCTCCTCCTCCACCCTCTGTTCTCCCTGAGTCACAAGATTTGACTCTACTGGACTCTCCTCCCCTTTCTTATCTTCTACCCTTGTCCCACAACCCCCAACACCCTCTAAGTGATTCTCCAGCTGCTGACTCAGCCTCTCCGCAATTGGAGGACGCTAAGCCAGCCCAGGGCCCTCCAGATAACTCCCCTGCGTCACACACAGCCCCTCCTCCCCTGGAGGAAGCTGGAGTTGCTAAAGGAACTCGCCGGTGGCAAATGATTGAAAACCCTGGAACTCCCGTGTTGCTTCCCTCCATCCCTAAGGGCCAATGATTGACGATGGCCATGGGGAAAAAAAAATGGAAGCCTACCAGTATTGGCCTTCTCCTCTTCAGCCCTATATAAATGGAAAAATAACAATCCCCCTTTTACCGAGGACCCAACCTGGCTCTCAGGTCTGGTGAAGTCATTGATGTTTTCACACCAACCTACATGGGATGACTGCCAACAACTCCTAGGGACTCTCTTCATGACAGAGGAACAAAAGAGAATCCTCCTGGAGCCTAGAAAAAAGTATCCTCGGACCAAATGCGTGACCGACACAACTTCCCAACATATTCAAAGCCGGTTTTCTCTTGAAACGACCCAACTGGGACCCCAACACCTTTGAAGGTAGGGAGCATCTGTCCACTTATCGCCGGGCTCTAATAGTGGGTGTCTTAGTGGCCGCTAGGTGACCAACTAATTTGGCCAAGGTAAGAGAGATTATTTAAGGGCCTGATGAATCTCCCTCTATGTTCCTAGAGATAATTATGTAGGCATATAAGAGACATACTCCTTTCGATCCTCAGGCAGAGGATCAAAAGGCATCTGTCACAATGGCCTTTATTGGGAAAGCTGCCCTGGATATAAAAAGAAAGTTACAATGCTTAGATGGATTACAAGATATGACTTTGAGGGATTTCGTCAGAGAACCCGAGAAGGTATACTTTAAGAGAGAAACTGAGGAAGAGAAGGGAGCTGAGTGAGGATAAAAGAAACAAAAGACAGACTAAGGCATTGACTAAGGTCCTGGTCACAACAACAAATAGGCCAGAAATTAAGAAACAGAGAGACAGGAAGGGATACCTGAGCACACACTAGAGGCAACCCCTGGCCTCAGATCAATGTGCCTACTCTAAAGAAAAAGGACACTGGGCCAAAGAGTGCCCTAGAAAGAGACAGCCATGCCAGCCAGATATTCTGACTCTGGAGGAATACTAAGAAAGTCCGGGCTCAGATCCTCTCCCTGATCTCAAGGTAACTTTTGAAGTGGAGGGGAACACAATAAACTTTGAAGTAGATACAGGGGCAATATACTCAGTCCATAAGGCCCATTGGGCCCTCTACCGAATAAAAGGTCTCTAATTCAAGAGTCTAATAGAAGTAAATATCGGGCTTTGACAACTAAGAGGACCATGGACCAGGGAAAAGGAAAAATCCATCACTCCTTCCTAGTAATCCCAGAATGCCTGGCCCCATTGATGGGCAGAGTTCTGCTCACCAAGCTCTGGGCCAAAATAACTTTTAACCCTGAAGGCCCCCAAGTGGAATTTTTTAATCCTTCAGTAACTACTCCTATAATCATGGCTCTAACTATGTCAGTAGCAAATGTTCATCAACTCACTCACCTTTGTTCAAAGAAACTGCATTCATTCGTGAAGGATCAAGAACACAGTTTTCCACTAACCTAATCACAGCAAAAGGAAATAACTGAATGGGTAACAAAAGCCTGTCAGGTCCATTAATTGGTTAAAGCTTACACTTCCAAGCTTCCTGCAGGAAAGCACCTATGAGGAACCAGACGAGGACAATTCTGGGAAGTGGACTTTACTGAAATTAAGCCAGTAAGATATGGACTTAATTAACTCCTAGTCTTTGAACATACATTTTCAGGATGTATTGAAGCCTTCCCCACACACACACAAAAAAAAGAAATAAAAAAGAAGAAAAAAGAAACATCACAAAAGGTTGTAAAGAAGATCCTGGAAGATATTTATTCTCCCCTTGACGACCAGTAGTCTTAACCCTCATCAGCCCCTTAAGCTGCGATGGCTGATCACAAATCCTACTGGACACGAAGTATGGCCTATCTCGAATACAGCCCCCTTACGAACCTGGTGGCCATCTCTCCACCCAGTCATTTGTCAGCTGGCTATAGGTCTTTCCTATTGGGATATCCCTGATTAACAGGATCCCACTAAAATTCCATTAAATCCCTTCCGTACCATAGATAATGGAAACAAACATTATAGATGTAGGGACACGTGAGCCAGATGCAAGTTGGCTAGCCTAGATTACTATGTTTGCCCTGCAGACTATCAAAGCCACAAACAGTCACGGCTGTGGGGGGGGGGGAGAGCAGACTTCTATTGTAAGTCATGGGGATGTGAGCATACAGGGACTGTCAGATGGAACCCAAACTCCTCATCAAATTCTGTACACAGCATTGGCCATATTACGAATTAGATAACCAAAACCGATGGCCCCCAGAGGGGTCTCTAGATCCTCAAATTCTGTGTGACCTTTATAACTTCTGCAAGTGCTCAAAAGGGTGAAAGGAGATTCCGCTATGTGGAGGCCTTCTCTCTCCTTTGCTCACATCCTGAACTATGCTTCTCCAATAGATGCTCACCCTCAGCCTTGTGCTCCAGACTCTCCGCTGTCACTCCCACCTCAGCAACTTGATTTCTCCCCTCCAATATCTAGATCAAAAACCCAAATCTCGACTGGTCTCAGACCATTGCTCCCTTGCTGAGGTCGCAGGTACTGAGGTACCACTCCATTCACTCACTCCTCTCCTCTCCTATCAGTGCCCGCACCGGGTCCCACCCAGTCCTCTTACCACCTAATGCAAAGCTCAAACACGCTGAGAAGAATCCTCAGACCCTAATACAAGATGTAATGAAAATGGCCTTTAATGTTGCTTTGTCATCACTAAAAACAGGTTACTAAGAATTTAAAGTCCCTCAAAGGCTTTTTGGAAACTCACTCCCGTCTCCCCCTCTGTTCTATCTGTTCTACTGCTCAAGTTTTTGTTGCTATTAAGATCCCAAAGCCCTCTCCCAATATTCTTTTCATCTCTCCTTCCTCATTCTCAAATCCACAGAGCTGCTCTTATCCCTGCCTTCCAAATTGTCCCCCTCTGTACCAGGCCCACAGAAAAGTCTTAACTGACCTTCTCCAGAAGTCTTCACCATGGCTGATTTAGGACTTTCAGCAAAAGAGTCCCTATAAAAGAGTTCACTGTAGATAAACTTCCTATTTTTGTGTTGCCCTGGTCTCCTTGGCAACTGGCTAAAAAATTCAGCACTCCTGATCTAGACACACCCTTACTAGTTTTTCACAAAATATTTGAAAAAAAGGCCTCTGGCCTTGAGCTGGGGCTTCACAGAGATGGCTACATTTCTAAGATAAAGAAGTTACAAACTGGGCTGTATGGAAACAGCTGGAAGGGGGAAAAAAAGAAAGGGAAGACACCCCCACCCAGGTGTCCTTGAAAAGTTAACTTGCCCAAACTGAGGAAAAAACAGAAACAAAAACTGCTTTTTGTGAACTTCTGCAGACTGTGAACTTCTGAGCCCCTTCCCTTACGTGTTGGGTACAAAATTCTGAAACTACGTAACTTGGGTTTCAGGGGATTAATTGATTACAACAGAAGCAATGCCCTCTGAATCTGGTTGAAACCAAAAAAGACTGTTTCCGTGTCTTTGGTGCTATCTTAGGTGCCTTGCCTTGTCCGTCCCTACAACAGTATAATTCTATATACTTAAACATTGTTTATGTTTTCATGAAATGGTCAACAGATGTGATTAATTGTGAAATGGTGCAGATGTTTCCCAGAGTGCTCTATCATGACGCAGGTTCATCTGAAGATCAAAGAGGGGGACATACAACCCGGTTCCGCTGGGAACTTATGTCCCTCACCTCAGCCATTCTATTACGAATAGGCGTTGCTGCAGGGTTGGGCACAAGAACCACTGCTCTGGTCCATGGGACACAACAAGTGACCCAATTAGAAGCAGCAATAGATCAAAACTTAAAGATTTTAGAAACCTCCATCACAGCTTTGCAGGAATCTTTAACCTCTCTCTCTGAAGTTGTTTTACAGAACAGTCGAGGGTTGGACCTCCTTTTCATGACAGAGGGGGGCCTTTGTGCTTCATTGAGGGAAGAATGTTGTTTTTATGTCGACAATACTGGAGTTGTAAAAAAATCTATGAGTAAATTAAAAAGATGCCTTGAAGAGCAACAACGAGAGAGAGAGGCACAAAAAGGGTAGTTTGAGTCTTTTTTTACACAGTCCCCCTGGTTAATTACGTTTTTATCAACCCTGGCCGGTCCAATAATAATCCTCATAGTATTAGTAACTATAAAACCCTGTTTCCTCAATCATGTAATTTCTTTTCTCCAAGCTCAAATTGGACAAATTAAAATTATGGTAATACCCCACTAGCAGACATAGAATGTGACACCCCACAAAGATCACTTTTATGATTAAAAGTAGCCAGAAAAAGAAGTGGGGAATGAAAGGTTAATAAAATATGTACTTGTCACTTCCTGTTTTTCTGTACGCTTAACAAAACACTGTTGAAATCTTGAGAACTCTTTGCTAATCTTGTTGCCAGAATGTGCTGTCCCCAATTGCCAAACTGCAGAATCTACTCCCTCACCCGGTTGAATAGAAACCTGAACTGTACTTGGATCATTGAATGTAGAAGAGAACATCCATTCAAAAAGTTATAGTCAGTTGGATTAGAAAGATAGTCGGTAAGTTTAGGAAGAAAAGTGAGTATAGGATTTGGAACAAAAGTTCTTAAGCAATAGCGTTTTGGTTCGAGAGTCAATGTAAATGTCAACACAAGTGAAGAGTCAGTCACAATGATGCACAGGGCAAAATATGTAGGAAAGCAGATATCAATAGAGACATTAGGAAATCAGGAAAAGAATAAAGTGAGTGATGGGATTAGATATTTTCAACAGGGTTGAGGATGAATATGTGAGCTTAGGATAAAACAAATATGAAGTCAACAATAGGATTGACATTTGATAGCATTAGCATAGCCCAAGACAGTGTCCAAAATAAGCTCTGTTGCCCCTCATTTGCCTAAATTCCCAGTGGCCTGTACACCCTTCCTGTGTACCAGGAGTGATCAAATAGGCCTGCCCTTAATACTGCTCTGCTTCTCCAATTTGAGTCCTACTGAGTGTCGGGTA
Organism: Callospermophilus lateralis; assembly: GCF_048772815.1. NCBI lineage: Eukaryota > Metazoa > Chordata > Mammalia > Rodentia > Sciuridae > Callospermophilus > Callospermophilus lateralis. Next base: position 187,923 of record NW_027513317.1, on the reverse strand, counting down.
CAGATTCTTTATGTGAATTGGAAAGATGAGAAAACTCAAGCACCTATTGGATAGCCTCTGAATAGATTTGAAGAACTCATTTGACCCAAAAGATCCCTATTCTCACTTGATGGAATTCAGGAACCTTACAGAGGAAGGCAAAATACTTCATCCACAATGACTGCTCTTTTTGCCATTTTGGATTTTATGCACCCATGGGATCTTTCTTTAGATCCATCAGGTGCTGAGAATCTAAGTCAAAGAATCACACTGGGCCAAGAGGCTGATTCACACACATCTCTTTCCAAATCAATTAAGGAAAGAGCCAAAGGTAAAGCATATTCATTTCCATTTGAAAAATCTTTCCTTCAGGATTCACAAAGGGTTGGCCTGAGACAAAGACCTTCCTGACTCTCAGGGCAACAGAACAATAGGTAAGCAAATGGCCCAAAGCAGGGATTCTCCACTGAGAGTTTACTGGTCACACTGATATCTGAGTTTTCTGAGATTCTCGCCATTCCATTCAGCTATCCAGTACATGGCCATGTCACAGAGCTTGGAGGTAGTACATATCTTGGACACAAAACCATGAGCCTATTCTGGAGATTGGCCATAATTCAGGAAGAAAACAGCAACTTAGGAAGGTAGCAGGTATCGCCCATCAATAAGGCAAGCCACAGTCAATTCATAAATTGTGCTGAATGAATGCTGGGAAGCTTTCTATGAGACACGACACATCCATTGATGCATTCTCTTTTCTAATGTCTACAAGCACGGACACAGTGGGATACACAGACATAGAAACACTTGCATTGTCAAACGACTTACTAGAAACAGTTCACTCCAAACCAAACAAACTGCCTTTTCTACCTATTCTCAGAACATGAGACAAAACCACAAACCCACACCCGAAATGGCACCTCCTTCCCCCAAATAGGTCTGTGACTCTCCGGAGTGTGCTCTGACTGATGGGCCATACTATGATCCTCCGAAATGGCCTGCCCTGTCTCAGATCTGGTCTTCTTGGCCAACAATGTGAAGTTGTTAGAAGCCAGGAGTGAGCCACTATCTGCTTTCTCAGGAAGAGCCCCTCTTCCGAGCTTTCCTGGCATTTGGCCATCCTCACATCAGTAGGTATCAAGAAAGACTGACTCTGTCCTTTGTAAATCCAAAAAAGTGAGACCACTGGGACTAGGACTGGGACTGGCTCTGGGTGCCTGGCTTTCTGTATACCAAGTTCAGAGAGTTCCATCACCAAGGAAGTGAGATGAGATCACTTCCTTCAGGAACTGAATGAGATCACTGCCTTGGCAACCACTTTGTCATAACAATTGCTCCCAACGGTCATATGAGATGAGGGCTGCCCCTACTTCCTGTGACAATTTCACAAGTTAAAATGGTATATCACCCGTAGGCAAAAGGGAACAGCTCTCCACACAGGCCGGGTTTGGTCCATCTTCTCTACATTAAGAAGAGATAGGCTCATTCTGATGCAACCCTTAATCCTGACCAGGTTGTTTGCCATGGAAGATGATTTTTGCTCTCTCAGGTCTTACATAGCTGCCTAAATCTTCTCCAGAGATCATTTCTGCATGGAGCTTTGAGGTTCTCAACAGATGGAAGATCCACTTCATTCCTGTATTGTAAGACCAACACTGTCCCTTCTCTTCTGTAAACATAGATGTGAATTGGAGTCATGAGAAAACCCACGAACCTATGGGATAGCCTCTGCAGGGCTTTAAAGAATTCACTTGACCTAAATGATCCCTATTCTCACTTAATGGAGGTCAGGAACCTTACAGAGGAAGGCGAGAGACTCTATCAACCATGACAGTTCTTTTGTTTATTTTGGTTTTGGATGCACACATGGGATTTTTCTTTAGACCCATCATGTGCTGTGAATCTAACCCACAGCCTCACATAGGGCCAAGAGGCTGATTCAGACACATCCATTTCCAAAGCAATTAAACGAAGAGGCACAGGTAATGACCATTCAATTCCATTTGAAAACTATTTTCTGCAGGCTTCACAAAGTGTGGCCTGAGGCAAAGACCTTCCTGACAATCAGGGCAACAGAATAGGTAAGCAAAAGGCCCAAAGCAGGGTTTCTCCACTAAGACTTTCTTGGGCATACTGATATCTGAGTTTTCTGAGATACTCACCATTCCCATCAGCTATCCAGTACATGGCCATGTCACAGAGATGGAGGTGGTACATATCTTGGACACAAAATCATGAGCGTATTCTGGAGAGTGTCCAGAATTCAGGAAGAAAACAGGAATTTAGAAAGATGGCAGGAATTGCCCATCCATACGGCAAGCTGCAGTCCATTCATAAATTGCACAGGATGAATGCTTTGAAGCTTTCTCGTAGACAGGACACATCCATTGATGCATTCTCTTTTCTAATGTCTACAATCACGGACACAGTATGATATATAGACACAGAAACACTCACGTTGTCAAAGGACTTACTAAAAACAGTCCACTCCAAAACAAACAAACCAGCTTTCCTAACTATTCTCAGAACATGAGACAAAACCACAAACTCACACTCACACCCAAAATGGTACTTCTTTCCCCAAAGTAGGTCTGTGTCTATCCGGAGTGTCCTCTGACTTGTGGGCCATACTATGTTCCCAAAAAATGGCGTGTCCTGTCTTCAATCTGGTCTCTTTAGGCAACTCAGTGAAGTTGTCAGGAGCCCGTGGTGAGAAACTACCTGCTTTCTCTGGAAAGGCCAGTCTTCATAGTTTCCAGGCATTTGGCTGTCCTCACATCAGTAGGTACCAAGAAAGAGTGACTCTGTCTTGTTAAATCCAAACAAGTGAGCCCACTGGGACATGGAGTGGGTTTGACTCTGTGTGCCTGGTTTCCTGGATCCCAAGATCACAGACTTTCATCACCAATAATGTAAGGTGAGGTCACTTCCTTCAAGAACTGAATGAAGTCACTGCCTTGGAAACCACTTTGTTTTAGCAGTTGCTTCCAAGGTTCTCAAAAGATGGAGTCTGCCTCTACTTGCTGTGACTCATTCATAAGTTAGAATGGTATATCAACCATAGGCACCGGGGAACAGCTCTCCACACAGCCATGGTTTGGTCCATCTTCTCTACATTAGGAAGAGAGAGGCTAATTCAGACACATCCCTTCAACCTGACCAGGTTGTTTGCCATGGAAGATGACTTTTGCTCTCTCAGATCCTTCATACCTGCCTACACCTTCTCCAGGGATTATTTCTGCAGGGACTTTTGAGGTTCTCAGCTGGTGGATGATACCCTACCTTCCTGAATTTTAAGACCAACTCTGTCCCTGCTCTTCTGTAAAGTGAGATTGAGGGAACAGTGTATGGTTAGTGTTAATAGCATGTTCGATTTGGGTTAGGAGTCATTCTGCTAGATGAATTATGGTATTGGGAACCTGTGATATTTATAAGAATATAAATGTAATATATATGTATGAGAACAGAGATCTAGGAAAGATTTGAAGCCCAGAAAAGCATTGGGCCCTTGATTGGTATACTTAGATTGAATCATGTTCTGCACCGAGGTCTCAGATAAATCGATATACAATGGCATAGGACCCTATACCTCGGATGATTGAAAGTAGAAGAGAACATCCAGTCAAAAGCGATAGTCTGTAGGATTAGGAAGATAGTAAGTAGGTTTAGGAAGAAGAGTGAGTCTCGGAGTTGGACCAAAAGTTTTTTAGCAATTGGTTTTCAGTTAGAGGGTGAATGTAAATGTCAGCACATGTGAAGAGACAGTCACATGATGAACTGGGAAAAATATGTAGGAAAGCAGATATCAATAGGGGCATTAGGAAATCAGGAAACGTATAAAGTGAGTGATAGGATTAGATATTTTCAACAGGCTTGAGGTTAAATATATAATCTTAGGAAGAAACAAATATGTAGTAACCAATAGGATTGACATTTGAGAGCAGTAGGCACCCTGGACATAGATGCTTTTAGTAATCCATGGTCACTTCCCATTTAGGCTTTGGTACAATCATATGTGTGACCTTTGCATTTTGTGTACAGAATACTACTGTGGTAAAATGTATATGTAGATCAGGTGACATGAGTATTTCTTGCACCATAAAGGGGAGTAATATTCTGGAAACTTATAAATTAGTACTGGGGATACAAATAGGTGTACCTTGTGTTGATGATTATTGAGATGATGCATGAATAGACCATATTGTGAATAAAGTATGTAACTGGATCCAACATTAAATAATGGTTTGAGTTTGCATCTGAAAATATATTGGAAATCTTATATTGATATATATACCATCATTCCAAGGAGTTATATATGCAATGGTATTATTAGAGTTTCAGTTTATCGTGAAGAGTGAGTTTTGCTTCAAAAATGATTATGGAATCGAAAATAATGTGTTTAGAAAGAAGTCTAGTGAAAAGACCAGTAAAGAAACATGGAGGAATACATGTGTTCTGAAGTAGTAAGTAATTGAAAGTGAACCAAATGCCAAAAAAATTTGTGAAGTTGTGGATGAAAAAATACATCCTATGATATCCATAAACTGAAGAAATAGTAATGTACCAGTGTTGAGTAAAAATGAAGTTCAAATTACACATCATGTCCCATAGCAATCTACTTGCATTAATGTTAAACTGGGTCAGTTACTGTAGAAATATTAGAATTTTTAAGCACCATCCACTGAACTTAGTTTTCAGTAGTAGGAAACCAAAATATATTTCAGGTGTATGAATATTACTGAGAATAATCTTGTGAAAATTTGAATTTAAATGAACATAAATGAATATGAATGAATTTAGGGAGTGTATAATAAGACACATATTTTTCATATTTTTTTAAAATCTGGAGAATATACACACACACACACACACGCACACACACACACACACACACACATGCACACACACACACATTAATATTTAGCAATATATATGCCAATCGAAATTCATCATGAAATATAATTCATTCACAAATCCAAAAATATTCATTTTACTGAACATGGATTTATGTATAGTGTTTTTCACTAGGAAGCTCACCCATAGGTGGAATTTTCAGTTCCATCATTATTTAGGGAAAGTCATCTCTTCTCACAATTTTTATATTCCAAAGCCAGTGATCTTTCAAGAATGTATGTGTGATACCAGGTAGGATATTGTATATGCATAAAAAAATTACATGTGCTGAATAGGATACAGAGAAAGGGAGACAGGAATTTACATATGTGATAACTTTAAAAAATCATGGAGAAATATTAAAATGAAAAGTTTACTAAATTTAAAACACATACTCTTGATAAAGCAGAAACAAATACAAATATACACCATGCTTCCTATGAAAGGACTGTACTTCTATTCAGTTAGGTTTTTTTTTCTCCATGATATTAGGATTAGTAGTCAGAGTCTAGTAGGGTATGGGTTAGTGTCAGGGATTCAGTATTTCAAATGGAAAATAGGAAAATGAATCTAATGTGTATGCAAACATGTGATACACAAAAATCTTCCCTCTCTTATCCAGAACAATGCCTTGACATAACCATCGCTAAAAGTAAGACACAATTAGAGGAGAGGAGTTAGAAAACCTGTGAATACATATGTGGAATGAAAAATGCTCAGGAGTTCACAACACTGGAGGTAGTAAAAGAGTTTACAAAAGTATGGGAGAGGGTAAACACTCCAGAAACATGGAGCTGTGCTGACCTAAAGACTTATTGAGAAACTTCCTCTGAGGTTAGGCACAAGAAATATATGTATGGCAATATGTAAATCAATGGTTCTGCAACTGATGTGATTCTGCAATCTGTATATGGAGTAAAAATGGGAGCTCATATCCCACTTGAATCAAAGTGTGAAATTTGATATATCAAGAAGTATGTACTGTTTCGAACAACCTACAATAAAAATTAATTAAAAAAAGAAAAAGAAATATATGTAATTGTCAGGAGATTTAGCTTCGTTTGTAGTGACACCAAAAATCTGGGTCTGCATCTATGTGACCTGGAGGACATGGTTCTTTATTTTGTAATGAACATGAGGCAGCAGGTCTGAATTCTCCCTTTGTAGGTAAACTGTTGCCACTGGGAGCTAAGTGTCTTCCCGTGTGGTCTGTGAATCCATTTGGTCATCCTCCACTTTTCAGGGTGTTTCTTACTGCTGCACTGGGAATTTGGTATTTGCTTCATGAAATACAATATGTTAAACTGGGACACAATGCTGGAGGGAGTTCTGTCATGTGTGGTTGGTCAGGGTCGGCAAGAGAATGTACGAACCAGGCTTCTATCCCACATAGCTTTCCCCTTGACTATAGCAACCTGATTCTGAACATTGCCCTGAAACCTCTACATATAACAAGATGCCTTTACATATAAAGGTCTGCTGCCTGCACCATGTCAGTCGCAAGTTTTGGAAGCCAATGGAAGATCCAGATGGTCCTACCAAAAATATTTATTTACACACCTACAGTCCACTGCTCTACACCCACTACCCAGCAGGCTCCAACTTACTGGCATTTCTGTTCTACACCATTTTCACGAAACTCAGTCAATCAAGGCACTGTTTGTTATACTCATGATCAGCAACAGGATATCTAAAGGATATCCAGTGCCACCTGGTCATGGGGATTTCAAAAATTTCATGGTATTAATCTAGTCATTTTTCAAGGATGAAGTTGGAGGCACTGTGGGTTTCATTTAATTCAGGAACCATTAAATGGTGAGGAAGCTCATTTCAATGAAAGCTCTGGAGAACACTCACAGGCAAGCCTTCCCAAAGAGTGGCCAAAAGGACACATGAGTCCAGGCCCATTGAGGTATACAATGTGAGGTCCATGTGTGTTTGGACTCTCAACTATGGCTACCAAGTCTTTAAGAATTAAATCATGTGATATCCTGGCTCAGAATCACTGAGATCTGTGGAAAGCCATCCTGGGCCTAGATCTCAGTTTCCAAAAGCGATTCTCATGCGTGGTCTCCTAAAATCCCAACACTATTCATGGCAATACTTCTCTGAGGTCAGTTCCAGAACTCAGTCTCTAAGGGGAATCACACCAGAGTTCAAGCCCTGGTGGACCCAGTCATCTCTTCCAACTACCACACAAATTACCACAATTAAAACAAGAACCCTCCCATATGGCCCTCATCTTCTTTCATATAGACACTCATCATAATCTGGCTGGAGGTTTCCATGAGGGGCGCAGACCAAGACAGTGTCCCAAATAAGCTCCTTTGCCCCTCATTTGCCTAAAGTCAAGGTGGCCTGGACACCCATCCTGTGAACCAAAAGTGATCAAATAGGCCTGCCGTTAATACCGCTCCAATTTGAGGACTACTGTCTGTGGGGTTTAGATTCTTTATGTGAATTTTAGTCATGAGAAAACCCAAGCACAATGGGCTAGCCTCTTCAGGTTTTGTAGAACTCTTTTGACCCAAAGGATCCCATTCTCACTTGATGGAGGTCAGGAACCTTACAGAGGAAGTCGAGAGACTTCATCCCAATAATTGTTCTTTTGGCGAATTTTCTTTTGGATGCACACATGGTAACTATTTTTAGATCCATCAGGTGCTGAGAATCTAAGCCACAGCCACACACAGGGCCAAGGGCCTGATTCAGACACATCCCTTTCCAAAGCAATTAAGGAAAGTGCCACAAGTATGCCCATTCATTTCCATTTGAAAACTGTTTTCTTCAGGCTTCACAAAGGGGTGGCCTGAGGCAAAGACCTTCCTGACATTCAGGGCAACAGAACAATAGGTAAGCAAAAGGCCCAAAGCAGGATTTCTCCTCTGAGACTTTCCTGGTCACACTGATATCTGAGTTTTCTGAGATGCTCGCCATCACCTACAGCTATCCAGTACATGACCATGTCACAGAGCTTGGAGGTGGTACATATCTTGGACACAAAACCATGGGCCTATTCTTGAGATTGGCCGGAATTCAGGACGAAAATAGAAACTTAGGAAGGTAGCAGGTGTTGCTCATCGATAAGGCAAGCTACAGTCCATTCATAAACGGGGCAATATGAATGCTGAGAAGCTTTCTACTAGACACGACACATCCATTGATGAATTCTCTTTTCTAATGTCTAAAACAACGGAAACAGTGGAATACACAGACATAGAAACACTCGCCCTGTGAAAAGACTTACTAGAAACAGTCCACTTCAAATGAAACAAACCGACTGTCCTACCTATTCTCAGAAAATGAGACAAAACCACAAACCCACAACCACACCCACAAAGGCACCTCCTTCCCCTAAGTAGGTCTGTTACTATCCAGAGTGTCCTCTGACTTGTGGGCCATAATATGTTCCCCAAAAATGGCCTTTCCTGTCTCAGATCTTGTCTCCTTGGCCAACTCTGTGAACTTCTTAGGAGACAACGGTGAGCAACTACCTGCTTTCTCATGAAAAACCCTGCATCAGAGCTTTCCTGGCATTTGGCCTTCCTCACATCTGTAGGTACCAAAAAATACTGACCCTGTCCTTGGTAAATCCAAACAAGTGAGACCACTGGGACTGGGACTGGGACTGGCTCTGTGTGCCTGGCTTCCTGGATCCCACGTTCAGAGAGTTCCATCACCAAGAAAGTGAGGTGAGGTCACTTCCTTCCTGAACTGAATGAGGGCACTGTCTTGGCAGCCACTTTGTCCTAACTGTTGCTTCCAAGGGTCCCAAGAGATTGAGGCTGCCCCTACTTCCTGTGACATTTTCACAAGTTAGAATGGTATATCAACCAAAGGCACCCAGGAATAGATCTCCACACCGGCCTGGTTTGGTCCATGATCTCTACATTAAAAAAAAATCTGATTCAGACACAACCTTTTATCCTGACAGGGTTGTTTGCCATGGAAGATGACTTTTGGTCTCTCAGGTCCTTTATTGCTTCCTACATCTTCTCCAGGGATCATTTCTGCATGGACCTTTGAGGTTCTCAGCAGGTGGAAGTTTTTCTACATTTCTGTATTGTAATATCAACTCCTTCCCTGCTCTTCTGTAAAGTTAGATTGAGGGAACAGTGTTCGGTTATGGTTAAAAACATGCTCGATTTGGGTTAGAAATCATTTTGCTGGATGAATGATCGTATTGAGAACTTGCTATGTGTAGAAGAATATATAGGTGAAATATATGTATGAAAAAAGAAATCTAAGTATGATTTGAAGCCCAGAAGGGCATTGGGCCCTTGATAGGGATACGTGGTGTTGAATTATGTTCTGCAGAGTTGTCTCAGATAAATCGATATACAATGGCATAGCACCTTGTACGTTGCATGAATTAATGTAGAAGGAACATCAAGTCAAAAAGGCATAGTCGGTAGTGAAAGGTTAATAAAATTAATAAAATAGGTACTTGTCACTTCCTGTTTTTCTGTATGCTTAACAAAACACTTTTGAAATCTTGAGAAATGTTTGCTAATCTTGTTCTAGAATGTACTGTTCCCAACAGCCGAACTGCAGAATGTACTCCCTCACTCGGTGTCATGCAAACCGCCCACTCGCCCTTACCCATCACTAAACTTCCCTCTCTTCCCTCTCCAAGGAAAGTATATAAGCTCTGCTTAAGCTGTTCTCAGAGGTCTCTGCTCTATTTAATTTAGCTCTGAGCTCCAGCATGCTGGACCACAAATAAACCCTTTGCTGTTGCATGAGACAGTCTCTTGGTAGTATCTTCCTCTGACACTCGCCTGACCTTTACATATTGAGGTTCCACTGAGTTCCAGCAGTGGCGGACGAGAGACCCCAACGGGCTCCTCTCGGAGCAAGTAAGGCGCTTCTTTCCGGTTTCAGGTTTCTTGTTAGGGCTTGGCAAAATTGCTGGAGATGAAGAGCCTGGGCTCTCTCCGACGGTGGCTGAGAGACTTGTCACAGAGACAAAGGGCACCACTCTGGAGGACCCCGCAGAGAACTCGGGAAATCAAGGAACAATAGTCTTCTCGACTCAGTGATATTTTCTTTTAGATTCGTTATTGCCATACCATTGGGTTTTGCCGGCTACTCATTCCTGGTCTCAGTGTTGGACGTTCATTGCCTGTCTTTATGGTCTTGTCTTATCTGTGTCTTGTGTCCTTCCTTTTACTGTTTGTGGAACTTTCATTATGGAACAGAGCACGTCAATGCCTCTGTCCCTGACCCTTGATCACTGGACCAAAGTCCGCTTAAGGACTCAGAATCTTTCTTTTTTTAGTAAAACGCTGGACCTGGCAGAATCTCTGTGCCTCAGAATGGCCCATCTTTGGAGTCGTATGGCCCCTAGAAGGATCTTTCTACTTCCCACTAATTTAAAAAGTCAGAGGTATTGTCTTTCAGCCAGCGCCACATAGCCATCCGGATCAAGAGCCATATATCTTAACTTGGCAGGACCTCTGCAAATCTCCTCCTCCATGGGTGAAGCCTTTCCTTGCCCCTACCTCTGCTCCTACTCCTTCCCCCTTGATCTCTCAAACCCTCTCAACCTCCTCCTCCTCCACCCTCTGTTCTCCCTGAGTCACAGATTTGACTCTACTGGACTCTTCTCCCCCTCCTTATCCCCTGCCCTCGTCCCCTAACACACAACACACTCTAAGTGATTCCGCTGCTGCTGACTAAGCCTCTCTACCATTGGAGGAAGCTAAGCCGGTAATAGGATCTGACAATGGACCGATGTTCATGGCCCAGGTAAGTCAGGGGTTAGCCAGGAACCTGGGGATTAATTGGAAGTTAAATTGTGCTTATAGACCACAGAGTTCAAGACAAGTAGAAAAAATGAATAGAACCTTTAAATAGACCTTAACGAAATTAAGCTTAGAGACCAGCATAAGATTGGACTATGCTCCTGCCTTATGCAATGTTTCATGCAAGAAAAAATCCCTTTGTTTCTTTGAGTAACCTTACCACGTGTGAAATTCTTTATGGTGGCCCTCCTCCAATAGGGGACCTAAGCCCAACTGTAAGACCTAAAGATCCTTTCCACACCCCCTTGCTTGACAGACTTAAAGATCTTGAAAGAACTCAGTAATACCTGTGAAAACAGCTGTCCACTGCCTACCCAACTGGGAACCAGGGGATTCCACATCCATATCAAGTAAGAGATTTCATCTATGTAAGATGATATCAGGTGTCATCCCTGGTACCCCGCTGAAAAGGACCATACCAGGTGCTATTATAACACCTACAGTGGTAAACGTAAACAGAATCACTTCCTGGATCCATGCCTCTCATCTCAAGCCTGCTCCCTGTACAGAATCTTTCTGGAAACTGAAAAAGACTGGTAACAGTTTCAAATTGTGTATTCGCAATGTGAATAAGGTTATATACTCTCCCCTTGGCTCCAAGTAGTCCTAACCCTCATCAGCCCATTAAGCAGTGATGTCTGATCACAAATCCTACTGGAAAAGAAGTATGGTTTATCTCGCATACAGCCCCCTTAGGGACCTGGTGGCCATCTCTCCACCCAGACATTTGTTAGCTGGCTATAGGTGTTTCCTATTGTGATATCCCTGATGAAGAGGATCCCACTAAAATACCATTAAATCCCTTCTGTACCATAGATAATGGAAACAAACATTATGGATGTAGGGACACGCGAGCCAGATGCAGGTTGGCTAGTCTAGATTACTAAGTTTGCCTGGCAGACTATCAAAGCCACAAAGAGTAATGGCTGTGTGGGGGAAAAGCCGACTTTTTCTGTATGTCATGGGAATGTGTGCATACAGGGGCTGCCTGATGGAACCCCAATTCTTCATCAAATTCAGTACACAGCATTGGCCACATTACCAATTAGACAACCAAAAACTATGGCACCCAGAGGGGTCTCTAGATCCTCAAATTTTGCGTGACCTTTTTAACTTCTGCAAGTGCTCAAAAGAGTGAAAGGAAATTCCCCTATGTGGAAGCCTTTTCCCTCCCTCACTCACATCCTGAACTATGCTTCTCCAATAGATCATTATCCTTAGCCTTCTGCTCCAGACCCTCTGATGTCACTCCCATCTCAGCAACTTGATTTCTCCCCTCCAATAACTAGATCAGAAACCCAAAGCTCCACCAGTTCTCAGACCATCGCCCCCTTGCTGAGGTAGCAGGTACATAGGTACCGCTCCACCGACTCATTCCTCTCATCTCCTGTCAGTGCCCTCACCGGGTCCCACCAGGTCCTCTTACCAGCTAACCCAATGCTCAAACGAGCTGAGGAGAGCCCTGAGACCCTTATTCAAGATGTAATATAATTGGCCTTTAAAGTTGCTTTGTCATCACTGAAAACAGGTTACTAAAATTTAAAGTCCCTCACAGGATTTTGGGATCCTCACTCCCGTCTTTCACTCTGCTCTACCTGATCTACTGCTCAAGTTTGCTGCTAGGAAATTCCCAATACCCTTTCGCATTATTCTTTTACATCTCTCTTTTCCCTCATTCTCAGATCCTTGGAGGTGCTCTCAGCCCCAACTTCCCCGTCTTTCCCCCTCTGTACCAGGCCCACAGAAAAGTCTTAAATGACCTTCTTCAGAAGTCTTCACCATGGCTGAGTTTTGAAGTTTCAGCCAAACAGTCCCAATAAAGACTTTAATGTAGATAAACTTTCTCTATTGTATTGCCCTGTTCTACTTGGCCACTGGCTAAAAATCTCAGTACTTCTAAGCTAGACAACCCCTAACTAGTTTTTCACAAAATATGTGAACAAGTCCTCTGGCCTTCAGCTACATTTCTAAGATAAAGAAATTACCAACCGGGCTCCATGGTAACAGCTGGCAGGGGGAAAATAAGAAAGGGAAGAAAAAGCTCTCCTCCTCCCAGGTGTCCTTGAAAAGTTAACTTGCCCAGAACAGAAGGAAAAACAGAAACAAATACTGCTTTTTCAAACTTCTGAAGACTGTGAACTTCTGAGCCCCATCCCTTATATGTTGGGTACAAAATTCTGAAACTACCTAAACTTGAGTTTCAGGGGATTAATTGATTACAATAGAAGCAATGCCCTCTGAATCCGGTTGCAACCAAATAGGACTGTTTCCCTCTCTTGAGTGCTATCTTAGGTGCCTTGCTTTGTCAGTGCCTACAACAGCATAATTCTATATACTTAAACATCGTTTATATTTTCATGAAATGATCAAGATATGTGATAAATTGTGTAATGGTGCAGATGTTTCCCAGAGTGCTGTATCATGACGCAGGTTCATTTGAAGATCAAATAGGGGGGGCATACAACCGGTTCCACTGGGAACATATATCCCTCACTTTAGCCATCCTATTAGGAATAGGAGTTGCTGCACGGGTGGGCAGAGGAACCAGTGGCATTGTCCATGGGACACAAAAGATGACCCAATTAGAAGCAGCAATAGAGCAAAAGTAAGATATTAGAAACCTCCTTCAGGGCTTTGCATGAAACTTTAACCTCTCTCTCTGAAGTTGTTTTACAGAACAATTGAGGGTTGGACCTCCTCTTCATTAGAGAAGGGGGCCTTTGTGCTGCATTGAGGGAAGAATGTTGTTTTTATGCTGACTATACTGGAGTTGTAATAAAATCTATGAGTAAATTTAAAAGACACCTTGAAGAGCATCAACAAGTGAGAGAGGCCCAAAAAGGGTGGCTTGAGTCTTGGTTCACACAGTCCCCCTGGTTAACTACGTTTTTATCAACCCTGGCCGGTCCAATAATAATCCTCATATTATTGCTAACTATAAAACCCTGTTTGCTCAACCGTGTAATGTCTTTTCTCCAGGCTCAAATTGGACGAGTTAAACTTATGGTAATACCCCATTAGCAAACATTGAATGTGACACCCTCCAATGATCATTTTTATGATTAAAATTAGCCAGAAGAAGAAGTGGGGAATGAAATATTAATAAAATAGGTACTTGTCACATCTTGTTTTTCTGTATGCTTAACAGAACACTGTTGAAATCTTGAGAAATGTTTGCAAATCTTGTTCCCAGAATGTTCTATCCCAGCTGCCAAATTGCAGAATGTACTCCCTCTCCCAGTTGCATGCAAACAGCCCACTCGCCCTGACCCATCAATACAATTCCCTCCCTTCCCTCTCCAGGGAAAGTATATAAGCTCTACTTCAGCTATTCTCAGGGCTATCTGCTCTATTCAGGTGAGCTCTGAACCCCAGCATGCTGGACACCCAATAAACCCTTTGATGTTGCATGAGATAGTCTGTTGGTAGTCTCCTCCTCTGAAGCTCGCACCACATTTACTTGGATGATTAAATGTAGAAGAGAGCATCCAGTCAAAAAGGGATAGTCTGTAGCATTAGGAAGATAGTCAATAAGTTTAGGAAGAAGGGTGAGTATAAGATTTGGAACAAAAGTTTCTTAGCAATAGGATTTCGATTAGAGAGTGAATGTAAATGTCAGCACAGGTGAAGAGTCAGTCACAATGATGAACTGGGGAAAATATGTAGGAAAGCATATATCAATATAGATATTACAAAATCAGGCAGAGTATAAAGTGAGTGATAGGATTAGACATTTTGAACAGGGTTGAGTTTAAATATATAATCTTAGGAAGAAACAAATATGTAGTCACAAATAGGATTGACATTTGAGAGCATTGGGCAAATTTCAGGTGGATGAATATTTCTGAGAATAATCTTGTGAATAGTTGATTATAAATCCACATACATGAACATGAATGAATTTAGGGAGTGAATATAAGACACATATATTTCATATTTTGTAAAATCTGGAGAGTGTATATATATATATATATATATATATATATATATATAGATAGATAGATAGATATACATATATATACATATACATAAAACAAACACACAGACAAAAAAGTAGCAATATATATGTCAATCAAAATTCATTATAAAATATATACCATCCACAGATCTAAAAATATTCATTTTACTGAACATGGATTTATGTATAATGCTGTTCAACTAGCAAGCTCACCCATAGGTTGAATATTCAGTTCCAACAGGGTTTAGTAGGAGTGATCTCTTCTAACAATTTGTATCTGCCAAGTCAGCCACCTCACAAGAATGTACCTGTGGTACCAGATAGGAATCTATATGTGCATATAAGAATACAGAGAAAGGGAGACAGGAATTCACATATTTGTTAACCTTAAAAATACAAGGACAACTATTTCAACAAACAATTGACTAGAGTTATAACTCCAACTCTGTATCATGCAAAAGGCAAGTCCATCTATACACCATGCCTACTCTGAACTGCTTGTATTTCTATTCTTTATGGGTTTTTTTTCTCCATCATAGTAGGATTAGTAGTCAGAGTCTGGTAGGGTATGGGTTAGAGTCAGGTATTCAGTATTTTGAATTGAAAATAGGACACTGAATCCAATGTGTATGCAAATATATGCTACGGAAAAATCTTCCCACTCTCCTCCAGAACAATGCCTTGACATTACCTTCGCCCCAAGTAAGACACAATTAGAGGAGAAGAGTTAGAAAATCTGTGAATACATATCTAGAATGGAAAATGCTCCAGATTTCATATCTTTGGAGGTGGTAGAGGAGTTTCCAAAAGTAAGAGACAGGGTAAACACTCCACAAACATGGAGCTCTGCTGGCCAAAAGACTTTTTGAGAATCTGCCTCTGAGGTTGGGCACTTGAAATATATGTTGTTGTCAGGAGCTTTAGCTTTATTTGTAGTGAAACCATCAAAGCTGGATCTGCATCTATGTGACCTGGAGGAAATGGTTACTTATTTTCAAATAAAAATGAGGCAGCAGTGATGAATTCTCTTTTTGTAGGTAAACTGTGGCCACTGAGGGCTAAGGGTCTTCCCGTGTGGACTGTGAAACCAATGGTCATCCTCCAATTTTCGTGGTGTTTCTTGCTGCTGCACTGGGAGTTTGGTATTTGCTTCATGAAATACAACGAGTTCAAATGGAACACAGTGCTGAAGGGAGTTCTGTCAGGTGTGGTTGGCAGGGTCTCCAGGAGAATGCACCAACCAGGGTTCTATCTCAAGTAGCTTGCCCCCTTGACAATAGCAACATGATACTGAACATTGCCCTGAAACCTCTTCATATAAAAATATGCCTTTACATATATGGGTGTGATGGTTGCACCATGTCAGTCACAGCCATTTGGAAGCCAATGGAAGATCCACATGGCCCCACCACAGATGTTTTATCACACATTTGCATAACACAGCTCTAGGCCCACTACTTACCAGGCCCCAACTTACTGGCATCTCTGTTCTACACCATTTTCATGAAACCCAGTCAATCAAGGCCCTGTCTGTTATACTCATGATCATCAACAGGACATCAAAGGTCCTCCAGTGCCAGCTGGTCATCGGAATTTCTAAAATTTCATGGTAATTATCTAGCATTTTTTCACAGATGCATTTGGAGGCAATGTTGGTTTCAATTCATTCAGGAACCATTAAATGGTGAGGAAGCTAATTTCAGGGAAATCTCTGGAGCACTCTCACAGGCAAGTCTACCCAAAGAGTGGCCAAAAAGTCACATGAAGCCAGGCCCATTGAGGTCTACAAAGCGAGGTCCAAGTGTGTTTTGAATCTCAATTATGCCTGCCAAGTTTTTCAGAATAAAATCATGTAATATCCTGGCTGTGATTCCCAGTGTTCTGTGGAAAGCCACTCTGGGCCTTGATCCCAGGTTCCAATGGCAACTCTCATTCCTGGCCTCCTAAAATCCCAACACAATTCATGTCAATACTTCTCTGAGGTCAGTTCCAGAACTCAGTCTCTAAGGGGAATCACAGCAGAATTCATGCCCAGGTGGACCCAGTCATCTCTTCCAACTGCCACACAAATGACCACAATTATAACCAAAACACTCCTACATGGCCCTCATCTTCTACCATAAAGATACTCATCATAACATCTGGATGGAGGTTTTCATGAGAGGCACATCCCAAGACAGTGTCCAAAATAAGCTCCCTTGCCGCTCATTTGCCGAATGTCAGGGTGGCTTGGACACCCTTCCTGTGAACCAGGAGTGATCAAATAGGCCTGCCCTTAATACTGCTTCGCTTCTCCAATTTGAGGCTCTCTGACTGTGGGGTCTAGATTCTTTTTGTGAATTGGAGTCATGAGAAAAGCCTAGCACCTCTGTAGAGATTTGAAGAACTCATTTCACCAAAAGGATCCCTATTCTGAAATGATGGATTTCAGAAACCTAACAAAGGAAGGCAATATAATTCATGCACATTGATTGAACGTTTTTCCATTTTGGTTTAGATGCACATATGGGATCTTTCTTTACATCCATCAGGTGCTGAGAATCTAAGTCACAGCCTAAAACAGGGCAAAGGGCCTGAATCAGACACATCCTTTTCCAATGAAATTAAGCAAAGAGCCAGAGGTGATGCACATTCATTTCCATTTGAAAACTGTTTTCTTCAGGCTTAAAAAAGGGGTTGCATGAGACAAAGATCTTTCTGATATTCAGGGCAACAGAACAATAGGTAAGCAAAAGGCCCAAAGCAGGGTATCTCCACTGAGACTTTCCTGATCACACTGATATCTGAGTTTTCTGAGATGCGGGCCATTCCATTCAGGTATCCAGTACATGGCCATGTCAAAGACCTTGGATTTGGTACATATCTTGGACACATAAACATGAGCCTATTCTAGAGAGTGGCCAGAATTCAGGAAGAAAACAGGGACTTAGGAAGGTATTAGGTGTTGCCCGTGCATAAGGCAAGCCACACTCCATTCATAAATTGGGCAGGATGAATGCTGGGAAGCTTTATACTAGACATGACACATCCATTGCTGCATTCTCTTTTCTCATGTCTACTACCACAGGCACAGTGGGATACACAGACATGGAAACACTCACCTCGTCAAACGACATACCAGAAACAGTTCACTCCAAAACAAACAAATGCCATTCCTACCTATTTTCAGAACATGAGACAAACCACAAACCCACACCCACTCCCAAAAAGGCACCTCCTTCCCCAAGTAGGTGTGTGACTAACCAGAGTGTCCTCTGACTGGTGGCCATACTCTGTTCTTCCGAAATGGCCTGTCCTCTCTCAGATCTGTTTTCCTTGGCGAACTCTGTAAAGTTGTAAGGAAAAAATGGAGAGCTACTACCTGCTTTCTCAGGAAAGTTCCCTCTTCAGAGCTCTCCAGGCATTTGGTAATCCTCACTTCAGTAGGTACCAAGAATGACTGACTCTATCCTTGCTAAATCCAAATAAGTGAGCCCACTGGGACTGGGACTGAAACTGCCTCTGGGTGCCTGGCTCCTTGGATACAAAGTTCAGAGAGTTCCATCACCAAGGAAATGAGGTATGTCACATTCTTTGGAACTGAATGAGGTAACTGCCTTGGCAAATGTATATCTTATGATGTACAAAAACTGAAGAAATAATAATGTACCAGTGTCGAATACAAATGAATGACAAATTATATATCATGTCTCATAGGATTCTACTTGCATTGATGTTAGACTGGGTCAGTTACTGTAGAATAATTAGGATTTGTATGCACCATTCACTGAAGTTAGTTTTCAGTACTAGGAAACAAATATGTATTTCAGGTGGATGAATATTTCTGATTATATTCTTGTGAAAAGTGGATTATAAATCCACATACATGAACATGAATGAATTTAGAGAGTGTATATTAGACACATATATTTCATATTTTGAAAAATTTAGAGAGTATATCTATATCTATATCTACATCTATACACACACACACACACACACACACAACACTCACAGACATTAAAAAGTACCATTATAAATGCCAATCGAATTTCATCAATAAATATATATCATCCACAAATGCAAAAATATTTATTTTACTGAACATGAGTTAATGTATAATGTTGTCCTACTAGGACGCTCTCCTATAGGTTGAATTTTCATTTCCAACAGCATTTAGGAGGAGTGAACTCTTCTCACAATTTGTATCTGCCAAGACAGCCACCTCACAAAAATGTACGTGTGATACCTGGTAGGATTCTATATATGCATATAAATATACATGTGTGAATAGGCTACAGAAAAGGGAAACAATAATTCACATAATTGTTAAGTTTAAAAACACATGGAGAATATTTCAATTAAAATTTGACTAGATTTATAACTCCTACCTTATATAATGCATATGTCAAGTCCAACTACACAACATGTCTCCTCTGAAGTGCTTGTATTTCCATTGTGTTGGGTTAATTTTCTCCATTATATTAGGATGAATAGTCTGAGACTACTAGGTATGGGTTAGTGTCAGGGATTCAGTATTTCGAATGGAAAATTGGAAAATGAATCCAATGTGTATGTAAATATATGCTGCACAAATATCCTCCCGCTCTCATCCAGAACAATGCCTTGACATTACCTTCACCCCAAGTAAGACACAATTAGAGGAGAAGAGTTACAAAATCAGTGAATACATATCTGGAATGGAAAATGCTCAGGAGTTCACAACCTTGGAGGTGGTAGAGGAGTTTCCAAAACTAAGGGACAGGGTAAACACTCCACAAACATGGAGCTCTGCTGGCCTAAAAACTTTTTGAGAAACTGCCTCTGAGCTTCCACACTTGAAATATATGTAGTTTTCAGGAGATTTGGCTTCCTCTGTAGTGAGACCATCAAAGCTGGGTCTGCATCTATGTGACCTGGAGGACATGGGTTCTTATTTTCCAATGAACAAGATGAAGCAGTGCTGAATACTCTCTTTGTAGGTAAACTGAGGCCACTGGGGACTAAGTGTCTCCCCGTGTGGACTGTGATGCCATTTGGTCCTCCTCCAATTTGTGGTGTTTTTGCTGCTGCACTGTGAGTTTGGTATTTGTTTCACGAAATACTAGGAGATAAACTGGGACACAGTGCTGGAGGGAGTTCTGTCACGTGTGGTGGGTCAGGGTCTGCAAGAGAATGCACCAACTAGGCTAATATCTCTCACAGCTTGCCCCATTGCCCCCTTGTCCATATCAACATGATTCTTAATTTTCCTCTGAAAACTCTCCATATAACAAGATGCCTTTACATATAAGGGTCTGCTGGCTGCACCATGTAAGTTACAAGCCATTTGGAATTCAATGGTAGATCCACATGGCCCTACCACGGATGTTTTATCAAACACCTCCCCACCACTGCTCTAGACCCACTACTCAGCAGGCTCCAACTTACTGGCATCTCTGTTCTACACCATTTTCATGAAACTCAGTAAATCAAGGCACTGTCTGATATACTCATGATGAGCAACAGGACATCCAATGTTTCTCCAGGGCCACCTGGTCATAGGAATTTCAAAAATTTCATGGTATTTATCTAGCCATTTTTCAAGCATGAAGTTGGAGGCACTGTGGGTTTCAGTTCATTCAGCAAACATTAAATAGTGAGGAAGCTCATTTCAATGAAATCTCTGGAGAACTCTCACAGGCACGGCTTCCCAAAGAGTGGACAAAAGGTCACATTTGGCCAGGCCCATTGAGGTCTACAATGTGAGGTCCATGTGTGTTTTGACTCTCAACTATGGCTGCCATTTCTTTAAGAATAAAATCATGTGATATCCTTGCTGAGATTCCCAGGCCTCTGTGGAAATCCACCCGGGGCCTAGGTCTCAGTTTCCAAGAGCGACTTTCATGCGTGGCCTCTTAAAATCCCAACAAAATTCATGGCAATGCTTCTCTGAGTTCAGTTCCAAAACCCAGTCTCTAAGGGGAATCACACCAGAGTTCAAGCCCACGTGGACCCAGTCATTTTTCCAATGCAACACAAATGACCAAAATTAAAACCAAAACACTCCCACATGGCCTTCATCTTATTCCATATAGTCAATCATCTTAACCTCTGGCTGGAGGTTTCCATGAGGGGCGCAGCCCAAGACAGTGTCCAAAATCAGCTCGTTTGCCCCTCATTTGCCTAAAGTCAGGGTAGCCTGGACACCGTTTGTGTGAACCAGGAGTGAACAAATAAGCCTGCCGTTAATACTTCTTTGTTTCTCCAATTTGAGGCCTATTGATTTTAGGTATCGATTCTTTAGGTGATTTAGAGTCATGCGAAAACACAAGCACCTCTGCAGGGCTTTGAAGAACTCATTTGACCCAAAGAATCCCTATTGTCATTTGATAGAGTGCAGGAACCTAACAGAGGAAGGCAAGAGACTTCATCCACAATGAATGATATTTTTTGCCATTTTGGTTTTGGAAGCTCACATGGGATCATTCTTAAGATCCATCAGGTGCTGAGAATCTAAGTCACAGCCACACACAGGTCCAAGAGGCTGATAAAGACACATCCCTTTCCAAAGCAATTAAGCAAAGAGCCACAGGTGAGGCCCATTCATTTCCATTTGAAAACTGTTTTCTTCAGGCTTCACAAAGGGGTGGCCTGAGGCAAAGACCTTCCTGACATTCAGTGAAACACAACAATAAGTAAGCAAAAGGCCCAAAGCAGGGTTTCTGCACTGAGACTTTCCTGGTCACACTGATATCTGAGTTTTCTGAGATGCTCGCCATTCTCTTCAGCTATCCAGTACATGGCCATGTCACAGAGCTTGGAGGTGGTACATATTTTGGACACAAATCCATGAGCCTATTCTGGAGAGTGGCCAGAATTCAGGAAGAAAACAACAACTTAGAAAGATAGCAGGTGTTGCACATCGATAAGACAAGCTGCAGTCCATTCATATATTGGGCAGGATGAATTATGGGAAGATTTATACTAGACAGGACACATCCATTAATGCATTCTCTTTTCTAATGTCTACAACAACGGACACAGTGGGATACACAGAAAGAGAAACACTCGCCGAGTCAAATGACTTACTAGAAACTGTCCACTCCAAACCAAACAAACCGCCTTTCCTATCTATTCTCAGAACATCAGACAAAACAACAAACCCACACCCACTCCCACAAAGGCACCTCCTTCCCCCAAGTAGGTCTGTGACTATCCGGAGTGTCCTCTGACTGGTGGGCCATACTATGTTCCCCCGAAATGGCCTGTCTTCTCTCAGATCTTGTTTCCTTGACCAACTCTGTGAAGATGTCAGGAAAAAGTGGTTAGCCACTACCTGTTTTCTCAGGAAAGGTCCATCTTCAGAGCACTCCTGGCATTTGGCCATCCTCACATCATTAGGTACCAAGAAAACTGACTCTGTCCTTGGTAAATCCAAACAAGTGAGCCCACTGGGACTGGGACTGGGACTGCCTCTGGGTGCCTGGCTTCTTGGATACCAAGTTCAGAGAGTTCCATCACCAAGGAAATGAGGTATGTCACATTCTTTGGAACTGAATGAGGTCACTGCCTTGGCAACCACTTTGTCCTAACAGTTGCTTCCAAGGGTAACATAAGATGGAGGTTGCCCCTACTTCCTGTGACACTTTCATAAGGTAGAATGTATATCACCATTGGCACCCGGGAACAGCTCTCCACTCAGCCCTGGTTTGGTCCATCTTCTGTACAATAAGAAGAGAGAGAGGCAGATTCAGACTCATCCCTTCATCCTGACCAGGTTGTTTGCCATGGAAGATGACTTTTGCTCTCTCAGGTGCTTCAAACCTGCCTACAACTTCTCCAGGTATCATTTGTGCATGGACATTTGAGGTTCTCATCAGGTGGAAGGTCCCCAACTTTCCTGTATTGTAAGAACCACTCTTTCCCTGCTCTTCTGTAAAATGATTGAGGGAACAGTGTATACTTGGGGTTAAAAACAGGTTTGATTTGGGTTATGAGTGATTCTGTGTGATGAATAATGGTATTGGGAACCTGCAATATTTACAAGAATATAGAGGTGAAATATAAGTAGGAAAACAGAAATCTAGGTATGATTTGAAGCCCAGAAGGGTTTTGCCCTTAATTGGGATACTTAGCTTTGAATGATGTTCTACAAAGATGCCTCAGATAATTCGATATACAATGTCATAGGACCTTGTACATTGGATGATTGAATTTAGAACAGAACATCCAGTCAAAAAGGGATATTCAGTAGGATTAGGAAGATAGTCGGTAGGTTTAGGAAGAAGAGTGAGTATAGGGTTTGGACCAAAAGTTCTTTAGCAATAGACTTTCGGTTGTTGAGTGAATGTAAATGTCAGCACATATGAAGAGTCAGTCACTATGTTGAACTGGGGAAAATATGTAGAAAAGCAGATATCAATAGAAACATTACGAAATCAGGCAAAGTATAAAGTGAGTGATAGAATTAGACATTTTCAACAGGGTTGAGTTTGAATATATAAATTAGGAAAAAAACAAATATGTAGTCACCAATAGGATTGACAATTGACAGCATTAGGCAACCTGGACATGGATGTTTTTAGAAATCCATGTTCACTTTCCATTTAGGCTTTGGTACAATCATAAGTGTGACCTTTCCATTTTTTGTCCAGAATATTACTGTGATAATGAGGTGACATGAGTATTTCTTTCACCATTTCTGGGAGCAATATATTGAAGATGTAAAATGAGAATCGGGGGTACAAAGAGGTGTACCCTCTTTCTAGGAACATAGAGAAAAAGCATGAATAGACCATACTGTGAATAAATAATATAACTTTTTTGAACTTTAAATAATGAATTGAACTGATATCTGAAAAATTAAAGGAAATCGTATATTGATATACAATCATTCATTCCAACCAGGTATATATGTAATGGAAATATTAGTGTTTTGGTTTATCATGAAGAGTGTGTGTGTTTTGCTTCAAAATGATTATGGAAATTCAAAATAATGTGTTTGGAAAGAAGTCTCATGAAAAGACCAGTCAAGAAACCCTGACAATACATGTGTTCTGAAGCAAGAAGTGGTGAAAGTTGAAACAAATGCTTATTAATTTGTGAACTTGTGGATGAAATGTATATCCTGTGATGTGCAAAAACTGAAGAAACAATAATGTACCAGTGTCGAATACAAATGAATGACAAATTACATATCATGTCCCATAGAAGTCTACTTGCATTGATGTTAGACTGGGTCTGTTACTGTAGAATAATTAGGATTTGTATGCACCATTCACTGAAGTTAGTTTTCAGTACTAGGAAACAAATATGTATTTCAGGTGGATGAATATTTCTGATTATAATCTTGTGAAAAGTGGATTATAAAACCACATACATGAACATGAATGAATTTAGAGAGTGTATATTAGACACATATATTTCATATTTTAAAAAATTTGGAGAGTATATCTATATCTATATCTATATCTATACACACACACACACACACACACACACACACAAACACACACAACACTCACAGACATTAAAAAGTACCAATATAAATGCCAATCAAAATTCATCAGTAAATATGTATCATCCACAAATGCAAAAATATTTATTTTACTGAACATGAGTTAATGTATATATTTGTTCTACTAGGACGCTCTCCTACAGGTTGAATTTTCATTTCCAACAGCATTTAGGAGGAGTGAACTCTTCTCACAATTTGTATCTGCCAAGACAGCCACCTCACAAAAATGGACGTGTGATACCTGGTAGGATTCTATATATGCATATAAATATACATGTGTGAATAGGCTACAGAAAAGGGAAACAAGAATTCACATATTTGTTAAGTTTAAAAACACATGGAGAATATTTCAATTAAAATTTGACTAGATTTATTACTCCTACCTTATATAATGCAAATGTCAAGTCCAACTATACAACATGTCTCCTCTGAAGTACTTGTATTTCTAATGTGTTGGATTAATTTTCTCCATTATATTAGGATGAATAGTCTGAGTCTACTAGGTATGGGTTAGTGTCAGGGATTCAGTATTTCGAATGGAAAATTTTAAAATGAATCCAATGTGTATGTAAATATATGCTGCACAAATATCCTCCCGCTCTCATCCAGAACAATGCCTTGACATTACCTTCACCCCAAGTAAGACACAATTAGAGGAGAAGAGTTACAAAATCAGTGAATACATATCTGGAATGGAAAATGCTCAGGAGTTCACAACCTTGGAGGTGGTAGAGGAGTTTCCAAAACTAAGGGACAGGGTAAACACTCCACAAACATGGAGCTCTGCTGGCCTAAAAACTTTTTGAGAAACTGCCTCTGAGCTTCCACACTTGAAATATATGTAGTTTTCAGGAGATTTGGCTTCCTCTGTAGTGAGACCATCAAAGCTGGGTCTGCATCTATGTGACCTGGAGGACATGGGTTCTTATTTTCCAATGAACAAGATGAAGCAGTGCTGAATCCTCTCTTTGTAGGTAAACTGAGGCCACTGGGGACTAAGTGTCTCCCCGTGTGGACTGTGATGCCATTTGGTCCTCCTCCAATTTGTGGTGTTTTTGCTGCTGCACTGTGAGTTTGGTATTTGTTTCACGAAATACTAGGAGATAAACTGGGACACAGTGCTGGAGGGAGTTCTGTCACGTGTGGTGGGTCAGGGTCTGCAAGAGAATGCACCAACTAGGCTCCTGTCTATTACAGCTTACCCCATTGCCCCCTTGTCCATATCAACATGATTCTTAATTTTCCTCTGAAAACTCTCCATATAACAAGATGCCTTTACATATAAGGGTCTGCTGGCTGCACCATGTCAGTTACAAGCCATTTGGAATCCAATGGTAGATCCACATGGCCCTACCACGGATGTTTTATCAAACACCTCCCCACCACTGCTCTAGACCCACTACTCAGCAGGCTCCAACTTACTGGCATCTCTGTTCTACACCATTTTCATGAAACTCAGTAAATCAAGGCACTGTCTTGTATACTCATGATCAGCAACTGGACATCCAATGTTTCTCCAGTGCCACCTGGTCATAGGAATTTCAAAAATTTCATGGTATTTATCTAGCCATTTTTCAAGCATATACTTGGAGGCACTGTGGGTTTCAGTTCATTCAGCAAACATTAAATGGTGAGGAAGCTCATTTCAATGAAATCTCTGTAGAACTCTCACAGGCACGGCTTCCAAAAGAGTGGACAAAAGGTCACATTAGGCCAGGCCCATTGAGGTCTACAATGTGAGGTCCATGTGTGTTTTGACTCTCAACTATGGCTGCCATCTTTAAGAATACAATCATGTGATATCCTTGCTGAGATTCCCAGGCCTCTGTGGAAATCCACCCGGGGCCTAGGTCTCAGTTTCCAAGAGCGACTTTCATGCGTGGCCTCTTAAAATCCCAACAAAATTCATGGCAATGCTTCTCTGAGTTCAGTTCCAAAACCCAGTCTCTAAGGGGAATCACACCAGAGTTCAAGCCCACGTGGACCCAGTCATTTTTTCCAATGCCACACAAATGACCAACATTAAAACCAAAACAATCCCACATGGCCCTCATCTAATTCCATAGAGTGAATCATCTTAACCTCTGGCTGGAGGTTTCCATGAGGGGCGTAGCCCTAGACAGTGTCCAAATTCAGCTCCTTTTCCCCTCATTTGCCTAAAGTCAGGGTAGCCTGGACACCGTTTCTGTGAAAAAGGAGTGAACAAATAAGCCTGCCGTTAATAATTCTGTGTTTCTCCAATTTGAGGCTTACTGATTTTAGGTATCGATTCTTTAGGTGATTTAGAGTCATGCGAAAACACAAGCACCTCTGCAGGGCTTTGAAGAACTCATTTGACCCAAAGAATCCCTATTGTCATTTGATGGAGTGCAGGAACCTAACAGAGGAAGGCAAGAGACTTCATCCACAATGAATGAAATTTTTTGCCATTTTGGATTTGGAAGCTCACATGGGATCATTCTTAAGATCCATCAGGTGCTGAGAATCTAAGTCACAGCCACACACAGGTCCAAGAGGCTGATAAAGACACATCCCTTTCCAAAGCAATTAAGCAAAGAGCCACAGGTGAGGCCCATTCATTTCCATTTGAAAACTGTTTTCTTCAGGCTTCACAAAGGGGTGGCCTGAGGCAAAGACCTTCCTGACATTCAGTGAAACACAACAATAAGTAAGCAAAAGGCCCAAAGCAGGGTTTCTGCACTGAGACTTTCCTGGTCACACTGATATCTGAGTTTTCTGAGATGCTCGCCATTCTCTTCAGCTATCCAGTACATGGCCATGTCACAGAGCTTGGAGGTGGTACATATTTTGGACACAAATCCATGAGCCTATTCTGGAGAGTGGCCAGAATTCAGGAAGAAAACAACAACTTAGAAAGAAAGCAGGTGTTGCACATCGATAAGACAAGCTGCAGTCCATTCATATATTGGGCAGGATGAATTATGGGAAGATTTATACTAGACAGGACACATCCATTAATGCATTCTCTTTTCTAATGTCTACAACAACGGACACAGTGGGATACACCGAAAGAGAAACACTCGCCGAGTCAAATGACTTACTAGAAACTGTCCACTCCAAACCAAACAAACCGCCTTTCCTATCTATTCTCAGAACAAGAGACAAAACAACAAACCCACACCCACTCCCACAAAGGCACCTCCTTCTCCCAAGTAGGTCTGTGACTCTCCAGAGTGTCCTCTGACTGGTGGGCCATACTATGTTCCCCCGAAATGGCCTGTCTTCTCTCAGATCTTGTTTCCTTGACCAACTCTGTGAAGATGTCAGGAAAAAGTGGTTAGCCACTACCTGTTTTCTCAGGAAAGGTCCATCTTCAGAGCACTCCTGGCATTTGGCCATCCTCACATCATTAAGTACCAAGAAAACTGACTCTGTCCTTGGTAAATAAAAACAAGTGAGCCCACTGGGACTGGGACTGGGACTGCCTCTGGGTGCCTGGCTTCTTGGATACCAAGTTCAGAGAGTTCCATCACCAAGGAAATGAGGATTGTCACATTCTTTGGAACTGAATGAGGTCACTGCCTTGGCAACCACTTTGTCCTAACAGTTGCTTCCAAGGGTAACATAAGATGGAGGTTGCCCCTACTTCCTGTGACACTTTCATAAGGTAGAATGTATATCACCATTGGCACCCGGGAACAGCTCTCCACCCAGCCCTGGTTTGGTCCATCTTCTGTACAATAAGAAGAGAGAGAGGCAGATTCAGACTCATCCCTTCATCCTGACCAGGTTGTTTGCCATGGAAGATGACTTTTGCTCTCTCAGGTGCTTCAAACCTGCCTACAACTTCTCCAGGTATCATTTGTGCATGGACATTTGAGGTTCTCATCAGGTGGAAGGTCCCCAACTTTCCTGTATTGTAAGAACCACTCTGTCCCTGCTCTTCTGTAAAATTTTTGAGGGAACAGCGTATACTTGGGGTTAAAAACAGGTTTGATTTGGGTTATGAGTGATTCTGTGTGATGAATAATGGTATTGGGAACCTGCAATATTTACAAGAATATAGAGGTAAAATATAAGTAGGAAAACAGAAATCTAGGTATGATTTGAAGCCCAGAAGGGTTTTGCCCTTAATTGGGATACTTAGCTTTGAATGATTTCTGCAAAGATGCCTCAGATAATTCGATATACAATGGCATAGGACCTTGTACATTGGAATATTCAATTTAGTGGAGAACATCCAGTCAAAAAGGGATATTCAGTAGGATTAGGAAGATAGTCGGTAGGTTTAGGAAGAAGAGTGAGTATAGAATTTGGACCAAAAGTTCTTTAGCAATAGACTTTCGGTTGTTGAGTGAATGTAAATGTCAGCACATATGAAGAGTCAGTCACTATGTTGAACTGGGGAAAATATGTAGAAAAGCAGATATCAATAGAAACATTACGAAATCAGGCAAAGTATAAAGTGAGTGATAGAATTAGACATTTTCAACAGGGTTGTGTTTGAATATATTAATTAGGAAAAAAACAAATATGTAGTCACCAATATGATTGACAATTGACAGCATTAGGCAACCTGGACATGGATGTTTTTAGAAATCCATGTTCACTTTCCATTTAGGCTTTGGTACAATCATAAGTGTGACCTTTCCATTTTTTGTCCAGAATATTACTGTGATAATGAGGTGACATGAGTATTTCTTTCACCATTTCTGGGAGCAATATATTGAAGATGTAAAATGAGAATCGGGGGTACAAATAGGTGTACCCTCTTTCTAGGAACATAGAGAAAAAGCATGAATAGACCATACTGTGAATAAATAATATAACTTTTTTGAACTTTAAATAATGAATTGAACTGATATCTGAAAAATTAAAGGAAATCGTATATTGATATACAATCATTCATTCCAACCAGGTATATATGTAATGGAAATATTAGTGTTTTGGTTTATCATGAAGAGTGTGTGAGTTTTGCTTCAAAATGATTATGGAAATTCAAAATAATGTGTTTGGAAAGAAGTCTCATGAAAAGACCAGTCAAGAAACCCTGACAATACGTGTGTTCTGAAGCAAGAAGTGGTGAAAGTTGAAACAAATGCTTATTAATTTGTGAACTTGTGGATGAAATGTATATCCTGTGATGTGCAAAAACTGAAGAAACAATAATGTACCAGTGTCGAATACAAATGAATGACAAATTACATATCATGTCCCATAGAAGTCTACTTGCATTGACGTTAGACTGGGTCAGTTACTGTAGAATAATTAGGATTTGTATGCACCATTCACTGAAGTTAGTTTTCAGTACTAGGAAACAAATATGTATTTCAGGTGGATGAATATTTCTGATTATAATCTTGTGAAAAGTGGATTATAAATCCACATACATGAACATGAATGAATGTAGAGAGTGTATATTAGACACATATATTTCATATTTTGAAAAATTTGGAGAGTATATCTATATCTATATCTATATCTATAGATACACACACACACACACACACACACACACACACACAACACTCACAGACATTAAAAAGTACCAATATAAATGCCAATCGAAATTCATCAGTAAATATGTATCATCCACAAATGCAAAAATATTTATTTTACTGAACATGAGTTAATGTATAATGTTGTTCTACTAGGACGCTCTCCTACAGGTTGAATTTTCATTTCCAACAGCATTTAGGAGGAGTGAACTCTTCTCACAATTTGTATCTGCCAAGACAGCCACCTCACAAAAATGTACGTGTGATACCTGGTAGGATTCTATATATGCATATAAATATACATGTGTGAATAGGCTACAAAAGGGAAACAAGAATTCACATATTTGTTAAGTTTAAAAACACATGGAGAATATTTCAATTAAAATTTGACTAGATTTATAACTCCTACCTTATATAATGCAAATGTCAAGTCCAACTATACAACATGTCTCATCTGAAGTACTTGTATTTCTAATGTGTTGGATTAATTTTCTCCATTATATTAGGATGAATAGTCTGAGTCTACTAGGTATGGGTTAGTGTCAGGGATTCAGTATTTCGAATGGAAAATTGGAAAATGAATCCAATGTGTATGTAAATATATGCTGCACAAGTATCCTCCCGCTCTCATCCAGAACAATGCCTTGACATTACCTTCACCCCAAGTAAGACACAATTAGAGGAGAAGAGTTACAAAATCAGTGAATACATATCTGGAATGGAAAATGCTCAGGAGTTCACAACCTTGGAGGTGGTAGAGGAGTTTCCAAAACTAAGGGACAGGGTAAACACTCCACAAACATGGAGCTCTGCTGGCCTAAAAACTTTTTGAGAAACTGCCTCTGAGCTTCCACACTTGAAATATATGTAGTTTTCAGGAGATTTGGCTTCCTCTGTAGTGAGACCATCAAAGCTGGGTCTGCATCTATGTGACCTGGAGGACATGGTTTCTTATTTTCCAATGAACAAGATGAAGCAGTGCTGAATCCTCTCTTTGTAGGTAAACTGAGGCCACTGGGGACTAAGTGTCTCCCCGTGTGGACTGTGCTGCCATTTAGTCTTCCTCCAATTTGTGGTGTTTTTGCTGCTGCACTGTGAGTTTGGTATTTGTTTCATGAAATACTAGGAGATAAACTGGGACACAGTGCTGGAGGGAGTTCTGTCACGTGTGGTGGGTCAGGGTCTGCAAGAGAATGCACCAACTAGGCTCCTATCTCTTACACCTTGCCCCATTGCCCCCTTGTCCATATCAACATGATTCTTAATTTTCCTCTGAAAACTCTCCATATAACAAGATGCCTTTACATATAAGGGTCTGCTGGCTGCACCTTGTCAGTTACAAGCCATTTGGAATCCAATGGTAGATCCACATGGCCCTACCACGGATGTTTTATCAAACACCTCCCCACCACTGCTCTAGACCCACTACTCAGCAGGCTCCAACTTACTGGCATCTCTGTTCTACACCATTTTCATGAAACTCAGTAAATCAAGGCACTGTCTGGTATACTCATGATCAGCAACTGGACATCCAATGTTTCTCCAGTGCCACCTGGTCATAGGAATTTCAAAAATTTCATGGTATTTATCTAGCCATTTTTCAAGCATATAGTTGGAGGCACTGTGGGTTTCAGTTCATTCAGCAAACATTAAATGGTGAGGAAGCTCATTTCAATGAAATCTCTGGAGAACTCTCACAGGCACGGCTTCCCAAAGAGTGGACAAAAGGTCACATTAGGCCAGGCCCATTGAGGTCTACAATGTGAGGTCCATGTGTGTTTTGACTCTCAACTATGGCTGCCATTTCTTTAAGAATAAAATCATGTGATATCCTTGCTGAGATTCCCAGGCCTCTGTGGAAATCCACCCGGGGCCTAGGTCTCAGTTTCCAAGAGCGACTTTCATGCGTGGCCTCTTAAAATTCCAACAAAATTCATGTCAATGCTTCTCTGAGTTCAGTTCCAAAACCCAGTCTCTAAGGGGAATCACACCAGAGTTCAAGCCCACGTGGACCCAGTCATTTTTTCCAATGCCACACAAATGACCAAAATTAAAACCAAAACACTCCCACATGGCCCTCATCTTATTCCATATAGTCTATCATCTTAACCTCTGGCTGGAGGTTTCCATGAGGGGCGCAGCCCAAGACAGTGTCCAAAATCAGCTCCTTTGCCCCTCATTTGCCTAAAGTCAGGGTAGCCTGGACACCGTTTCTGTGAACCAGGAGTGAACAAATAAGCCTGCCGTTAATACTTCTGTGTTTCTCCAATTTGAGGCTTACTGATTTTAGGTATCGATTCGTTAGGTGATTTAGAGTCATGCGAAAACACAAGCACCTCTGCAGGGCTTTGAAGAACTCATTTGACCCAAAGAATCCCTATTGTCATTTGATGGAGTGCAGGAACCTAACAGAGGAAGGCAAGAGACTTCATCCACAATGAATGAATTTTTTTGCCATTTTGGTTTTGGAAGCTCACATGGGATCATTCTTAAGATCCATCAGGTGCTGAGAATCTAAGTCACAGCCACACACAGGTCCAAGAGGCTGATAAAGACACATCCCTTTCCAAAGCAATTAAGCAAAGAGCCACAGGTGAGGCCCATTCATTTCCATTTGAAAACTGTTTTCTTCAGGCTTCACAAAGGGGTGGCCTGAGGCAAAGACCTTCCTGACATTCAGTGCAACACAACAATAAGTAAGCAAAAGGCCCAAAGCAGGGTTTCTGCACTGAGACTTTCCTGGTCACACTGATATCTGAGTTTTCTGAGATGCTCGCCATTCTCTTCAGCTATCCAGTACATGGCCATGTCACAGAGCTTGGAGGTGGTACATATTTTGGACACAAATCCATGAGCCTATTCTGGAGAGTGGCCAGAATTCAGGAAGAAAACAACAACTTAGAAAGTTAGCAGGTGTTGCACATCGATAAGACAAGCTGCAGTCCATTCATATATTGGGCAGGATGAATTATGGGAAGATTTATACTAGACAGGACACATCCATTAATGCATTCTCTTTTCTAATGTCTACAACAACGGTCACAGTGGAATACACAGAAACAGAAACACTCGCCGAGTCAAATGACTTACTAGAAACTGTCCACTCCAAACCAAACAAACCGCCTTTCCTATCTATTCTCAGAACATGAGACAAAACAACAAACCCACACCCACTCCCACAAAGGCACCTCCTTCCCCCAAGTAGGTCTGTGACTCTCCGGAGTGTCCTCTGACTGGTGGGCCATACTATGTTCCCCCGAAATGGCCTGTCTTCTCTCAGATCTTGTTTCCTTGACCAACTCTGTGAAGATGTCAGGAAAAAGTGGTTAGCCACTACCTGTTTTCTCAGGAAAGGTCCATCTTCAGAGCACTCCTGGCATTTGGCCATCCTCACATCATTAGGTACCAAGAAAACTGATTCTGTCCTTGGTAAATCCAAACAAGTGAGCCCACTGGGACTGGGACTGGGACTGCCTCTGGGTGCCTGGCTTCTTGGATACCAAGTTCAGAGAGTTCCATCACCAAGGAAATGAGGTATGTCACATTCTTTGGAACTGAATGAGGTCACTGCCTTGGCAACCACTTTGTCCTAACAGTTGCTTCCAAGGGTAACATAAGATGGAGGTTGCCCCTACTTCCTGTGACACTTTCATAAGGTAGAATGTATATCACCATTGGCACCCGGGAACAGCTCTCCACCCAGCCCTGGTTTGGTCCATCTTCTGTACAATAAGAAGAGAGAGAGGCAGATTCAGACACATCCCTTCATCCTGACCAGGTTGTTTGCCATGGAAGATGACTTTTGCTCTCTCAGGTGCTTCAAACCTGCCTACAACTTCTCCAGGTATCATTTGTGCATGGACACTTGAGGTTCTAATCAGGTGGAAGGTCCCCAACTTTCCTGTATTGTAAGAACCACTCTGTCCCTGCTCTTCTGTAAAATGATTGAGGGAACAGTGTATACTTGGGGTTAAAAACAGGTTTGATTTGAGTTACGAGTGATTCTGTGTGATGAATAATGGTATTGGGAACCTGCAATATTTACAAGAATATAGAGGTAAAATATAAGTAGGAAAACAGAAATCTAGGTATGATTTGAAGCCCAGAAGGGTTTTGCCCTTAATTGGGATACTTAGCTTTGAATGATTTCTGCAAAGATGCCTCAGATAATTCGATATACAATGGCATAGGACCTTGTACATTGGAATATTGAATTTAGAGGAGAACATCCAGTCAAAAAGGGATATTCAGTAGGATTAGGAAGATAGTCGGTAGGTTTAGGAAGAAGAGTGAGTATAGAATTTGGACCAAAAGTTCTTTAGCAATAGACTTTCGGTTGTTGAGTGAATGTAAATGTCAGGACATATGAAGAGTCAGTCACTATGTTGAACTGGGGAAAATATGTAGAAAAGCAGATATCAATAGAAACATTACGAAATCAGGCAAAGTATAAAGTGAGTGATAGAATTAGACATTTTCAACAGGGTTGTGTTTGAATATATAAATTAGGAAAAAAACAAATATGTAGACACCAATATGATTGACAATTGACAGCATTAGGCAACCTGGACATGGATGTTTTTAGAAATCCATGTTCACTTTCCATTTAGGCTTTGGTACAATCATAAGTGTGACCTTTCCATTTTTTGTCCATATTATTACTGTGATAATGAGGTGACATGAGTATTTCTTTCACCATTTCTGGGAGCAAAATATTGAAGAAGTAAAATGAGAATCGGGGGTACAAAGAGGTGTACCCTGTTTCTAGGAACATAGAGAAAAAGCATGAATAGACCATACTGTGAATAAATAATATAACTTTTTTGAAGTTTAAATAATGAATTGAACTGATATCTGAAAAATTAAAGGAAATCGTATATTGATATACAATCATTCATTCCAACCAGGTATATATGTAATGGAAATATTAGTGTTTTGGTTTATCATGAAGAGTGTGTGAGTTTTGCTTCAAAATGATTATGGAAATTCAAAATAATGTGTTTGGAAAGAAGTCTCATGGAAAGACCAGTCAAGAAACCCTGACAATACATGTGTTCTGAAGCAAGAAGTGGTGAAAGTTGAAACAAATGCTTATTAATTTGTGAACTTGTGGATGAAATGTATATCCTGTGATGTGCAAAAACTGAAGAAACAATAATGTACCAGTGTCGAA
This sequence comes from Callospermophilus lateralis, assembly GCF_048772815.1. NCBI lineage: Eukaryota > Metazoa > Chordata > Mammalia > Rodentia > Sciuridae > Callospermophilus > Callospermophilus lateralis. Next base: position 153,176 of record NW_027513317.1, on the reverse strand, counting down.
TACAAATGAATGACAAATTACATATCATGTACCATAGAAGTCTACTTGCATTGACGTTAGACTGGGTCAGTTAGTGTAGAATAATTAGGATTTGTATGCACCATTCACTGAAGTTAGTTTTCAGTACTAGGAAACAAATATGTATTTCAGGTGGATGAATATTTCTGATTATAATCTTGTGAAAAGTGGATTATAAATCCACATACATGAACATGAATGAATTTAGAGAGTGTATATTAGACACATATATTTCATATTTTGAAAAATTTGGAGAGTATATCTATATCTATATCTATATCTATAGATACACACAAATACACACACACACACACACAACACTCACAGACATTAAAAAGTACCAATATAAATGCCAATCGAAATTCATCAGTAAATATGTATCATCCACAAATGCAAAAATATTTATTTTACTGAACATGAGTTAATGTATAATGTTGTTCTACTAGGACGCTCTCCTACAGGTTGAATTTTCATTTCCAACAGCATTTAGGAGGAGTGAACTCTTCTCACAATTTGTATCTGCCAAGACAGCCACCTCACAAAAATGTACGTGTGATACCTGGTAGGATTCTATATATGCATATAAATATACATGTGTGAATAGGCTACAGAAAAGGGAAACAAGAATTCACATATATGTTAAGTTTAAAAACACATGGAGAATATTTCAATTAAAATTTGACTAGATTTATTACTCCTACCTTATATAATGCAAATGTCAAGTCCAACTATACAACATGTCTCCTCTGAAGTACTTGTATTTCTAATGTGTTGGATTAATTTTCTCCATTATATTAGGATGAATAGTCTGAGTCTACTAGGTATGGGTTAGGGTCAGGGATTCAGTATTTCGAATGGAAAATTGGAAAATGAATCCAATGTGTATGTAAATATATGCTGCACAAATATCCTCCCGCTCTCATCCAGAACAATGCCTTGACATTACCTTCACCCCAAGTAAGACACAATTAGAGGAGAAGAGTTACAAAATCAGTGAATACATATCTGGAATGGAAAATGCTCAGGAGTTCACAACCTTGGAGGTGGTAGAGGAGTTTCCAAAACTAAGGGACAGGGTAAACACTAAACAAACATGGAGCTCTGCTGGCCTAAAAACTTTTTGAGAAACTGCCTCTGAGCTTCCACACTTGAAATATATGTAGTTTTCAGGAGATTTGGCTTCCTCTGTAGTGAGACCATCAAAGCTGGGTCTGCATCTATGTGACCTGGAGGACATGGTTTCTTATTTTCCAATGAACAAGATGAAGCAGTGCTGAATCCTCTCTTTGTAGGTAAACTGAGGCCACTGGGGACAAAGTGTCTCCCCGTGTGGACTGTGATGCCATTTGGTCCTCCTCCAATTTGTGGTGTTTTTGCTGCTGCACTGTGAGTTTGGTATTTGTTTCACGAAATACTAGGAGATAAACTGGGACACAGTGCTGGAAGGAGTTCTGTCACGTGTGGTGGGTCAGGGTCTGCAAGAGAATGCACCAACTAGGCTCCTATCTCTTACAGCTTGCCCCATTGCCCCCTTGTCCATATCAACATGATTCTTAATTTTCCTCTGAAAACTCTCCATATAACAAGATGCCTTTACATATAAGGGTCTGCTGGCTGCACCTTGTCAGTTACAAGCCATTTGGAATCCAATGGTAGATCCACATGGCCCTACCATGGATGTTTTATCAAACACTTCCCCACCACTGCTCTAGACCCACTACTCAGCAGGCTCCAACTTACTGGCATCTCTGTTCTACACCATTTTCATGAAACTCAGTAAATCAAGGCACTGTCTGGTATACTCATGATCAGCAACTGGACATCCAATGTTTCTCCAGTGCCACCTGGTCATAGGAATTTCAAAAATTTCATGGTATTTATCTAGCCATTTTTCAAGCATATACTTGGAGGCACTGTGGGTTTCAGTTCATTCAGCAAACATTAAATGGTGAGGAAGCTCATTTCAATGAAATCTCTGGAGAACTCTCACAGGCACGGCTTCCCAAAGAGTGGACAAAGGGTCACATTAGGCCAGGCCCATTGAGGTCTACAATGTGAGGTCCATGTGTGTTTTGACTCTCAACTATGGCTGCCATTTCTTTAAGAATAAAATCATGTGATATCCTTGCTGAGATTCCCAGGCCTCTGTGGAAATCCACCCGGGGCCTAGGTCTCAGTTTCCAAGAGCGACTTTCATGCGTGGCCTCTTAAAATTCCAGCAAAATTCATGGCAATGCTTCTCTGAGTTCAGTTCCAAAACCCAGTCTCTAAGGGGAATCACACCAGAGTTCAAGCCCACGTGGACCCAGTCATTTTTTCCAATGCCACACAAATGACCAAAATTAAAACCAAAACACTCCCACATGGCCCTCATCTTATTCCATATAGTCAATCATCTTAACCTCTGGCTGGAGGTTTCCATGAGGGGCGCAGCCCAAGACAGTGTCCAAAATCAGCTCCTTTGCCCCTCATTTGCCTAAAGTCAGGGTAGCCTGGACACCGTTTCTGTGAACCAGGAGTGAACAAATAAGCCTGCCGTTAATACTTCTGTGTTTCTCCAATTTGAGGCTTACTGATTTTAGGTATCGATTCTTTAGGTGATTTAGCGTCATGCGAAAACACAAGCACCTCTGCAGGGCTTTGAAGAACTCATTTGACCCAAAGAATCCCTATTGTCATTTGATGGAGTGCAGGAACCTAACAGAGGAAGGCAAGAGACTTCATCCACAATGAATGAATTTTTTTGCAATTTTGGTTTTGGAAGCTCACATGGGATCATTCTTAAGATCCATCAGGTGCTGAGAATCTAAGTCACAGCCACACACAGGTCCAAGAGCCTGATAAAGACACATCCCTTTCCAAAGCAATTAAGCAAAGAGCCACAGTTGAGGCCCATTCATTTCCATTTGAAAACTGTTTTCTTCAGGCTTCACAAAGGGGTGGCCTGAGGCAAAGACCTTCCTGACATTCAGTGAAACACAACAATAAGTAAGCAAAAGGCCCAAAGCAGGGTTTCTGCACTGAGACTTTCCTGGTCACACTGATATCTGAGTTTTCTGAGATGCTCGCCATTCTCTTCAGCTATCCAGTACATGGCCATGTCACAGAGCTTGGAGGTGGTACATATTTTGGACACAAATCCATGAGCCTATTCTGGAGAGTGACCAGAATTCAGGAAGAAAACAACAACTTAGAAAGATAGCAGGTGTTGCACATCGATAACACAAGCTGCAGTCCATTCATATATTGGGCAGGATGAATTATGGGAAGATTTATACTAGACAGGACACATCCATTAATGCATTCTCTTTTCTAATGTCTACAACAACGGACAGAGTGGGATACACAGAAAGAGAAACACTCGCCGAGTCAAATGACTTACTAGAAACTGTCCACTCCAAACCAAACAAACTGCCTTTCCTATCTATTCTCAGAACATGAGACAAAACAACAAACCCACACCCACTCCCACAAAGGCACCTCCTTCCCCCAAGTAGGTCTGTGACTATCCGGAGTGTCCTCTGACTGGTGGGCCATACTATGTTCCCCCGAAATGGCCTGTCTTCTCTCAGATCTTGTTTCCTTGACCAACTCTGTGAAGATGTCAGGAAAAAGTGGTTAGCCACTACCTGTTTTCTCAGGAAAGGTCCATCTTCAGAGCACTCCTGGCATTTGGCCATCCTCACATCATTAGGTACCAAGAAAACTGACTCTGTCCTTGGTAAATCCAAACAAGTGAGCCCACTGGGACTGGGACTGGGACTGCCTCTGGGTGCCTGGCTTCTTGGATACCAAGTTCAGAGAGTTCCATCACCAAGGAAATGAGGTATGTCACATTCTTTGGAACTGAATGAGGTCACTGCCTTGGCAACCACTTTGTCCTAACAGTTGCTTCCAAGGGTAACATAAGATGGAGGTTGCCCCTACTTCCTGTGACACATTCATAAGGTAGAATGTATATCACCATTGGCACCCGGGAACAGCTCTCCACCCAGCCCTGGTTTGGTCCATCTTCTGTACAATAAGAAGAGAGAGAGGCAGATTCAGACACATCCCTTCATCCTGACCAGGTTGTTTGCCATGGAAGATGACTTTTGCTCTCTCAGGTGCTTCAAACCTGCCTACAACTTCTCCAGGTATCATTTGTGCATGGACACTTGAGGTTCTAATCAGGTGGAAGGTCCCCAACTTTCCTGTATTGTAAGAACCACTCTGTCCCTGCTCTTCTGTAAAATGATTGAGGGAACAGTGTATACTTGGGGTTAAAAACAGGTTTGATTTGGGTTACGAGTGATTCTGTGTGATGAATAATGGTATTGGGAACCTGCAATATTTACAAGAATATAGAGGTAAAATATAAGTAGGAAAACAGAAATCTAGGTATGATTTGAAGCCCAGAAGGGTTTTGCCCTTAATTGGGATACTTAGCTTTGAATGATTTCTGCAAAGATGCCTCAGATAATTCGATATACAATGGCATAGGACCTTGTACATTGGAATATTGAATTTAGAGGAGAACATCCAGTCAAAAAGGGATATTCAGTAGGATTAGGAAGATAGTCGGTAGGTTTAGGAAGAAGAGTGAGTATAGAATTTGGACCAAAAGTTCTTTAGCAATAGACTTTCGGTTGTTGAGTGAATGTAAATGTCAGCACATATGAAGAGTCAATCACTATGTTGAACTGGGGAAAATATGTAGAAAAGCAGATATCAATAGAAACATTACGAAATCAGGCAAAGTATAAAGTGAGTGATAGAATTAGACATTTTCAACAGGGTTGTGTTTGAATATATAAATTAGGAAAAAAACAAATATGTAGTCACCAATAGGATTGACAATTGACAGCATTAGGCAACCTGGACATGGATGTTTTTAGAAATCCATGTTCACTTTCCATTTAGGCTTTGGTACAATCATAAGTGTGACCTTTCCATTTTTTGTCCATATTATTACTGTGATAATGAGGTGACATGAGTATTTCTTTCACCATTTCTGGGAGCAATATATTGAAGATGTAAAATGAGAATCGGGGGTACAAATAGGTGTACCCTGTTTCTAGGAACATAGAGAAAAAGCATGAATAGACCATACTGTGAATAAATAATATAACTTTTTTGAACTATAAATAATGAATTGAACTGATATCTGAAAAATTAAAGGTAATCGTATATTGATATACAATCATTCATTCCAACCAGGTATATATGTAATGGAAATATTAGTGTTTTGGTTTATCATGAAGAGTGTGTGAGTTTTGCTTCAAAATGATTATGGAAATTCAAAATAATGTGTTTGGAAAGAAGTCTCATGAAAAGACCAGTCAAGAAACCCTGACAATACATGTTTTCTGAAGCAAGAAGTGGTGAAAGTTGAAACAAATGCTTATTAATTTGTGAACTTGTGGATGAAATGTATATCCTGTGATGTGCAAAAACTGAAGAAACAATAATGTACCAGTGTCGAATACAAATGAATGACAAATTACATATCATGTCCCATAGAAGTCTACTTGCATTGACGTTAGACTGGGTCAGTTACTGTAGAATAATTAGGATTTGTATGCACCATTCACTGAAGTTAGTTTTCAGTACTAGGAAACAAATATGTATTTCAGGTGGATGAATATTTCTGATTATAATCTTGTGAAAAGTGGATTATAAATCCACATACATGAACATGAATGAATGTAGAGAGTGTATATTAGACACATATATTTCATATTTTGAAAAATTTGGAGAGTATATCTATATCTATATCTATATCTATAGATACACACACACACACACACACACACACACACACACAACACTCACAGACATTAAAAAGTACCAATATAAATGCCAATCGAAATTCATCAGTAAATATGTATCATATACAAATGCAAAAATATTTATTTTACTGAACATGAGTTAATGTATAATGTTGTTCTACTAGGACGCTCTCCTACAGGTTGAGTTTTCATTTCCAACAGCATTTAGGAGGAGTGAACTCTTCTCACAATTTGTATCTGCCAAGACAGCCACCTCACAAAAATGTACGTGTGATACCTGGTAGGATTCTATATATGCATATAAATATACATGTGTGAATAGGCTACAAAAGGGAAACTAGAATTCACATATTTGTTAAGTTTAAAAACACATGGAGAATATTTCAATTAAAATTTGACTAGATTTATAACTCCTACCTTATATAATGCAAATGTCAAGTCCAACTATACAACATGTCTCCTCTGAAGTACTTGTATTTCTAATGTGTTGGATTAATTTTCTCCATTATATTAGGATGAATAGTCTGAGTCTACTAGGTATGGGTTAGTGTCAGGGATTCAGTATTTCGAATGGAAAATTGGAAAATGAATCCAATGTGTATGTAAATATATGCTGCACAAATATCCTCCCGCTCTCATCCAGAACAATGCCTTGACATTACCTTCACCCCAAGTAAGACACAATTAGAGGAGAAGAGTTACAAAATCAGTGAATACATATCTGGAATGGAAAATGCTCAGGAGTTCACAACCTTGGAGGTGGTAGAGGAGTTTCCAAAACTAAGGGACAGGGTAAACACTCCACAAACATGGAGCTCTGCTGGCCTAAAAACTTTTTGAGAAACTGCCTCTGAGCTTCCACACTTGAAATATATGTAGTTTTCAGGAGATTTGGCTTCCTCTGTAGTGAGACCATCAAAGCTGGGTCTGCATCTATGTGACCTGGAGGACATGGTTTCTTATTTTCCAATGAACAAGATGAAGCAGTGCTGAATCCTCTCTTTGTAGGTAAACTGAGGCCACTGGGGACTAAGTGTCTCCCCGTGTGGACTGTGATGCCATTTGGTCCTCCTCCAATTTGTGGTGTTTTTGCTGCTGCACTGTGAGTTTGGTATTTGTTTCACGAAATACTAGGAGATAAAATGGGACACAGTGCTGGAGGGAGTTCTGTCACGTGTGGTGGGTCAGGGTCTGCAAGAGAATGCACCAACTAGGCTCCTATCTCTTACAGCTTGCCCCATTGCCCCCTTGTCCATATCAACATGATTCTTAATTTTCCTCTGAAAACTCTCCATATAACAAGATGCCTTTACATATAAGGGTCTGCTGGCTGCACCTTGTCAGTTACAAGCCATTTGGAATCCAATGGTAGATCCACATGGCCCTACCACGGATGTTTTATCAAACACCTCCCCACCACTGCTCTAGACCCACTACTCAGCAGGCTCCAACTTACTGGCATCTCTGTTCTACACCATTTTCATGAAACTCAGTAAATCAAGGCACTGTCTGGTATACTCATGATCAGCAACTGGACATCCAATGTTTCTCCAGTGCCACCTGGTCATAGGAATTTCAAAAATTTCATGGTATTTATCTAGCCATTTTTCAAGCATATAGTTGGAGGCACGGTGGGTTTCAGTTCATTCAGCAAACATTAAATGGTGAGGAAGCTCATTTCAATGAAATCTCTGGAGAACTCTCACAGGCACGGCTTCCCAAACAGTGGACAAAAGGTCACATTAGGCCAGGCCCATTGAGGTCTACAATGTGAGGTCCATGTGTGTTTTGACTCTAAACTATGGCTGCCATTTCTTTAAGAATAAAATCATGTGATATCCTTGCTGAGATTCCCAGGCCTCTGTGGAAATCCACCCGGGGCCTAGGTCTCAGTTTCCAAGAGCGACTTTCATGCGTGGCCTCTTAAAATTCCAACAAAATTCATGTCAATGCTTCTCTGAGTTCAGTTCCAAAACCCAGTCTCTAAGGGGAATCACACCAGAGTTCAAGCCCACGTGGACCCAGTCATTTTTTCCAATGCCACACAAATGACCAAAATTAAAACCAAAACACTCCCACATGACCCTCATCTTATTCCATATAGTCTATCATCTTAACCTCTGGCTGGAGGTTTCCATGAGGTGCGCAGCCCAAGACAGTGTCCAAAATCAGCTCCTTTGCCCCTCATTTGCCTAAAGTCAGGGTAGCCTGGACACCGTTTCTGTGAACCAGGAGTGAACAAATAAGCCTGCCGTTAATACTTCTGTGTTTCTCCAATTTGAGGCTTACTGATTTTAGGTATCGATTCGTTAGGTGATTTAGAGTCATGCGAAAACACAAGCACCTCTGCAGGGCTTTGAAGAACTCATTTGACCCAAAGAATCCCTATTGTCATTTGATGGAGTGCAGGAACCTAACAGAGGAAGGCAAGAGACTTCATCCACAATGAATGAATTTTTTTGCCATTTTGGTTTTGGAAGCTCACATGGGATCATTCTTAAGATCCATCAGGTGCTGAGAATCTAAGTCACAGCCACACACAGGTCCAAGAGGCTGATAAAGACACATCCCTTTCCAAAGCAATTAAGCAAAGAGCCACAGGTGAGGCCCATTCATTTCCATTTGAAAACTGTTTTCTTCAGGCTTCACAAAGGGGTGGCCTGAGGCAAAGACCTTCCTGACATTCAGTGAAACACAACAATAAGTAAGCAAAAGGCCCAAAGCAGGGTTTCTGCACTGAGACTTTCCTGGTCACACTGATATCTGAGTTTTCTGAGATGCTCGCCATTCTCTTCAGCTATCCAGTACATGGCCATGTCACAGAGCTTGGAGGTGGTACATATTTTGGACACAAATCCATGAGCCTATTCTGGAGAGTGGCCAGAATTCAGGAAGAAAACAACAACTTAGAAAGATAGCAGGTGTTGCACATCGATAAGACAAGCTGCAGTCCATTCATATATTGGGCAGGATGAATTATGGGAAGATTTATACTAGACAGGACACATCCATTAATGCATTCTCTTTTCTAATGTCTACAACAACGGACACAGTGGGATACACAGAAAGAGAAACACTCGCCGAGTCAAATGACTTACTAGAAACTGTCCACTCCAAACCAAACAAACCACCTTTCCTATCTATTCTCAGAACATGAGACAAAACAACAAACCCACACCCACTCCCACAAAGGCACCTCCTTCCCCCAAGTAGGTCTGTGACTATCCGGAGTGTCCTCTGACTGGTGGGCCATACTATGTTCCCCCGAAATGGCCTGTCTTCTCTCAGATCTTGTTTCCATGACCAACTCTGTGAAGATGTCAGGAAAAAGTGGTTAGCCACTACCTGTTTTCTCAGGAAAGGTCCATCTTCAGAGCACTCCTGGCATTTGGCCATCCTCACATCATTAGGTACCAAGAAAACTGACTCTGTCCTTGGTAAATCCAAACAAGTGAGCCCACTGGGACTGGGACTGGGACTGCCTCTGGGTGCCTGGCTTCTTGGATACCAAGTTCAGAGAGTTCCATCACCAAGGAAATGAGGTATGTCACATTCTTTGGAACTGAATGAGGTCACTGCCTTGGCAACCACTTTGTCCTAACAGTTGCTTCCAAGGGTAACATAAGATGGAGGTTGCCCCTACTTCCTGTGACACTTTCATAAGGTAGAATGTATATCACCATTGGCACCCGGGAACAGCTCTCCACCCAGCCCTGGTTTGGTCCATCTTCTGTACAATAAGAAGAGAGAGAGGCAGATTCAGACACATCCCTTCATCCTGACCAGGTTGTTTGCCATGGAAGATGACTTTTGCTCTCTCAGGTGCTTCAAACCTGCCTACAACTTCTCCAGGTATCATTTGTGCATGGACACTTGAGGTTCTAATCAGGTGGAAGGTCCCCAACTTTCCTGTATTGTAAGAACCACTCTGTCCCTGCTCTTCTGTAAAATGATTGAGGGAACAGTGTATACTTGGGGTTAAAAACAGGTTTGATTTGGGTTACGAGTGATTCTGTGTGATGAATAATGGTATTGGGAACCTGCAATATTTACAAGAATATAGAGGTAAAATATAAGTAGGAAAACAGAAATCTAGGTATGATTTGAAGCCCAGAAGGGTTTTGCCCTTAATTGGGATACTTAGCTTTGAATGATTACTGCAAAGATGCCTCAGATAATTCGATATACAATGGCATAGGACCTTGTACATTGGAATATTGAATTTAGAGGAGAACATCCAGTCAAAAAGGGATATTCAGTAGGATTAGGAAGATAGTCGGTAGGTTTAGGAAGAAGAGTGAGTATAGAATTTGGACCAAAAGTTCTTTAGCAATAGACTTTCGGTTGTTGAGTGAATGTAAATGTCAGCACATATGAAGAGTCAGTCACTATGTTGAACTGGGGAAAATATGTAGAAAAGCAGATATCAATAGAAACATTACGAAATCAGGCAAAGTATAAAGTGAGTGATAGAATTAGACATTTTCAACAGGGTTGTGTTTGAATATATAAATTAGGAAAAAAACAAATATGTAGTCACCAATAGGATTGACAATTGACAGCATTAGGCAACCTGGACATGGATGTTTTTAGAAATCCATGTTCACTTTCCATTTAGGCTTTGGTACAATCATAAGTGTGACCTTTCCATTTTTTGTCCAGAATATTACTGTGATAATGAGGTGACATGAGTATTTCTTTCACCATTTCTGGGAGCAAAATATTGAAGATGTAAAATGAGAATCGGGGGTACAAAGAGGTGTACCCTGTTTCTAGGAACATAGAGAAAAAGCATGAATAGACCATACTGTGAATAAATAATATAACTTTTTTGAAGTTTAAATAATGAATTGAACTGATATCTGAAAAATTAAAGGAAATCGTATATTGATATACAATCATTCATTCCAACCAGGTATATATGTAATGGAAATATTAGTGTTTTGGTTTATCATGAAGAGTGTGTGAGTTTTGCTTCACAATGATTATGGAAATTCAAAATAATGTGTTTGGAAAGAAGTCTCATGGAAAGACCAGTCAAGACACCCTGACAATACATGTGTTCTGAAGCAAGAAGTGGTGAAAGTTGAAACAAATGCTTATTAATTTGTGAACTTGTGGATGAAATGTATATCCTGTGATGTGCAAAAACTGAAGAAACAATAATGTACCAGTGTCGAATACAAATGAATGACAAATTACATATCATGTCCCATAGAAGTCTACTTGCATTGACGTTAGACTGGGTCAGTTACTGTAGAATAATTAGGATTTGTATGCACCATTCACTGAAGTTAGTTTTCAGTACTAGGAAACAAATATGTATTTCAGGTGGATGAATATTTCTGATTATAATCTTGTGAAAAGTGGATTAAAAATCCACATACATGAACATGAATGAATTTAGAGAGTGTATATTAGACACATATATTTCATATTTTGAAAAATTTGGAGAGTATATCTATATCTATATCTATATCTATAGATACACACAAATACACACACACACACACACACACACACAACACTCACAGACATTAAAAAGTACCAATATAAATGCCAATCGAAATTCATCAGTAAATATGTATCATCCACAAATGCAAAAATATTTATTTTACTGAACATGAGTTAATGTATAATATTGTTCTACTAGGACGCTCTCCTACAGGTTGAATTTTCATTTCCAACAGCATTTAGGAGGAGTGAACTCTTCTCACAATTTGTATCTGCAAAGACAGCCACCTCACAAAAATGTACGTGTGATACCTGGTAGGATTCTATATATGCATATAAATATACATGTGTGAATAGGCTACAGAAAAGGGAAACAAGAATTCACATATTTGTTAAGTTTAAAAACACATGGAGAATATTTCAATTAAAATTTGACTAGATTTATTACTCCTACCTTATATAATGAAAATGTCAAGTCCAACTATACAACATGTCTCCTCTGAAGTACTTGTATTTCTAATGTGTTGGATTAATTTTCTCCATTATATTAGGATGAATAGTCTGAGTCTACTAGGTATGGGTTAGTGTCAGGGATTCAGTATTTCGAATGGAAAATTGGAAAATGAATCCAATGTGTATGTAAATATATGCTGCACAAATATCCTCCCGCTCTCATCCAGAACAATGCCTTGACATTACCTTCACCCCAAGTAAGACACAATTAGAGGAGAAGAGTTACAAAATCAGTGAATACATATCTGGAATGGAAAATGCTCAGGAGTTCACAACCTTGGAGGTGGTAGAGGAGTTTCCAAAACTAAGGGACAGGGTAAACACTCCACAAACATGGAGCTCTGCTGGCCTAAAAACTTTTTGAGAAACTGCCTCTGAGCTTCCACACTTGAAATATATGTAGTTTTCAGGAGATTTGGCTTCCTCTGTAGTGAGACCATCAAAGCTGGGTCTGCATCTATGTGACCTGGAGGACATGGTTTCTTATTTTCCAATGAACAAGATGAAGCAGCGCTGAATCCTCTCTTTGTAGGTAAACTGAGGCCACTGGGGACTAAGTGTCTCCCCGTGTGGACTGTGATGCCATTTGGTCCTCCTCCAATTTGTGGTGTTTTTGCTGCTGCACTGTGAGTTTTGTATTTGTTTCACGAAATACTAGGAGCTAAACTGGGACACAGTGCTGGAGGGAGTTCTGTCACGTGTGGTGGGTCAGGGTCTGCAAGAGAATGCACCAACTAGGCTCCTATCTCTTACAGCTTGCCCCATTGCCCCCTTGTCCATATCAACATGATTCTTAATTTTCCTCTGAAAACTCTCCATATAACAAGATGCCTTTACATATAAGGGTCTGCTGGCTGCACCTTGTCAGTTACAAGCCATTTGGAATCCAATGGTAGATCCACATGGCCCTACCACGGATGTTTTATCAAACACCTCCCCACCACTGCTCTAGACCCACTACTCAGCAGGCTCCAACTTACTGGCATCTCTGTTCTACACCATTTTCATGAAACTCAGTAAATCAAGGCACTGTCTGGTATACTCATGATCAGCAACTGGACATCCAATGTTTCTCCAGTGCCACCTGGTCATAGGAATTTCAAAAATTTCATGGTATTTATCTAGCCATTTTTCAAGCATATAGTTGGAGGCACTGTGGGTTTCAGTTCATTCAGCAAACATTAAATGGTGAGGAAGCTCATTTCAGTGAAATCTCTGGAGAACTCTCACAGGCACGGCTTCCCAAAGAGTGGACAAAAGGTCACATTAGGCCAGGCCCATTGAGGTCTACAATGTGAGGTCCATGTGTGTTTTGACTCTCAACTATGGCTGCCATTTCTTTAAGAATAAAATCATGTGATATCCTTGCTGAGATTCCTAGGCCTCTGTGGAAATCCACCCGGGGCCTAGGTCTCAGTTTCCAAGAGCGACTTTCATGCGTGGCCTCTTAAAATTCCAACAAAATTCATGGCAATGCTTCTCTGAGTTCAGTTCCAAAACCCAGTCTCTAAGGGGAATCACACCAGAGTTCAAGCCCACGTGGACCCAGTCATTTTTTCCAATGCCACACAAATGACCAAAATTAAAACCAAAACACTCCCACATGGCCCTCATCTTATTCCATATAGTCTATCATCTTAACCTCTGGCTGGAGGTTTCCATGAGGTGCGCAGCCCAAGACAGTGTCCAAAATCAGCTCCTTTGCCCCTCATTTGCCTAAAGTCAGGGTAGCCTGGACACCGTTTCTGTGAACCAGGAGTGAACAAATAAGCCTGCCGTTAATACTTCTGTGTTTCTCCAATTTGAGGCTTACTGATTTTAGGTATCGATTCGTTAGGTGATTTAGAGTCATGCGAAAACACAAGCACCTCTGCAGGGCTTTGAAGAACTCATTTGACCCAAAGAATCCCTATTGTCATTTGATGGAGTGCAGGAACCTAACAGAGGAAGGCAAGAGACTTCATCCACAATGAATGAATTTTTTTGCCATTTTGGTTTTGGAAGCTCACATGGGATCATTCTTAAGATCCATCAGGTGCTGAGAATCTAAGTCACAGCCACACACAGGTCCAAGAGGCTGATAAAGACACATCCCTTTCCAAAGCAATTAAGCAAAGAGCCACAGGTGAGGCCCATTCATTTCCATTTGAAAACTGTTTTCTTCAGGCTTCACAAAGGGGTGGCCTGAGGCAAAGACCTTCCTGACATTCAGTGAAACACAACAATAAGTAAGCAAAAGGCCCAAAGCAGGGTTTCTGCACTGAGACTTTCCTGGTCACACTGATATCTGAGTTTTCTGAGATGCTCGCCATTCTCTTCAGCTATCCAGTACATGGCCATGTCACAGAGCTTGGAGGTGGTACATATTTTGGACACAAATCCATGAGCCTATTCTGGAGAGTGGCCAGAATTCAGGAAGAAAACAACAACTTAGAAAGATAGCAGGTGTTGCACATCGATAAGACAAGCTGCAGTCCATTCATATATTGGGCAGGATGAATTATGGGAAGATTTATACTAGACAGGACACATCCATTAATGCATTCTCTTTTCTAATATCTACAACAACGGACACAGTGGGATACACAGAAAGAGAAACACTCGCCGAGTCAAATGACTTACTAGAAACTGTCCACTCCAAACCAAACAAACCGCCTTTCCTATCTATTCTCAGAACATGAGACAAAACAACAAACCCACACCCACTCCCACAAAGGCACCTCCTTCCCCCAAGTAGGTCTGTGACTATCCGGAGTGTCCTCTGACTGGTGGGCCATACTATGTTCCCCCGAAATGGCCTGTCTTCTCTCAGATCTTGTTTCCTTGACCAACTCTGTGAAGATGTCAGGAAAAAGTGGTTAGCCACTACCTGTTTTCTCAGGAAAGGTCCATCTTCAGAGCACTCCTGGCATTTGGCCATCCTCACATCATTATTTACCAAGAAAACTGACTCTGTCCTTGGTAAATCCAAACAAGTGAGCCCACTGGAACTGGGACTGGGACTGCCTCTGGGTGCCTGGCTTCTTGGATACCAAGTTCAGAGAGTTCCATCACCAAGGAAATGAGGTATGGCACATTCTTTCTAACTGAATGAGGTCACTGCCTTGGCAACCACTATGTCCTAACAGTTGCTTCCGAGGGTAACATAAGATGGAGGTTGCCCCTACTTCCTGTGACACTTTCATAAGGTAGAATGTATATCACCATTGGCACCCGGGAACAGCTCTCCACTCAGCCCTGGTTTGGTCCATCTTCTGTACAATAAGAAGAGAGAGAGGCAGATTCAGACACATCCCTTCATCCTGACCAGGTTGTTTGCCATGGAAGATGACTTTTGCTCTTTCAGGTGCTTCAAACCTGCCTACAACTTCTCCAGGTATCATTTGTGCATGGACACTTGAGGTTCTCATCAGGTGGAAGGTCCCCAACTTTCCTGTATTGTAAGAACCACTCTGTCCCTGCTCTTCTGTAAAATGATTGAGGGAACAGTGTATACTTGGGGTTAAAAACAGGTTTGATTTGGGTTACGAGTGATTCTGTGTGATGAATAATGGTATTGGGAACCTGCAATATTTACAAGAATATAGAGGTAAAATATAAGTAGGAAAACAGAAATCTAGGTATGATTTGAAGCCCAGAAGGGTTTTGCCCTTAATTGGGATACTTAGCTTTGAATGATTTCTGCAAAGATGCCTCAGATAATTCGATATACAATGGCATAGGACCTTGTACATTGGAATATTGAATTTAGAGGAGAACATCCAGTCAAAAAGGGATATTCAGTAGGATTAGGAAGATAGTCGGTAGGTTTAGGAAGAAGAGTGAGTATAGAATTTGGACCAAAAGTTCTTTAGCAATAGACTTTCGGTTGTTGAGTGAATGTAAATGTCAGCACATATGAAGAGTCAGTCACTATGTTGAACTGGGGAAAATATGTAGAAAAGCAGATATCAATAGAAACATTACGAAATCAGGCAAAGTATAAAGTGAGTGATAGAATTAGACATTTTCAATAGGGTTGAGTTTGAATATATAAATTAGGAAAAAAACAAATATGTAGTCACCAATAGGATTGACAATTGACAGCATTAGGCAACCTGGACATGGATGTTTTTAGAAATCCATGTTCACTTTCCATTTAGGCTTTGGTACAATCATAAGTGTGACCTTTCCATTTTTTGTCCAGAATATTACTGTGATAATGAGGTGACATGAGTATTTCTTTCACCATTTCTGGGAGCAAAATATTGAAGATGTAAAATGAGATTCGGGGGTACAAAAAGGTGTACCCTGTTTCTAGGAACATAGAGAAAAAGCATGAATAGACCATACTGTAAATAAATAATATAACTTTTTTGAACATTAAATAATGAATTGAACTGATATCTGAAAAATTAAAGGAAATCGTATATTGATATACAATCATTCATTCCAACCAGGTATATATGTAATGGAAATATTAGTGTTTTGTTTTATCATGAAGAGTGTGTGAGTTTTGCTTCAAAATGATTATGGAAATTCAAAATAATGTGTTTGGAAAGAAGTCTCATGAAAAGACCAGTCAAGAAACCCTGACAATACATGTGTTCTGAAGCAAGAAGTGGTGAAAGTTGAAACAAATGCTTATTAATTTGTGAACTTGTGGATGAAATGTATATCCTGTGATGTGCAAAAACTGAAGAAACAATAATGTACCAGTGTCGAATACAAATGAATGACAAATTACATATCATGTCCCATAGAAGTCTACTTGCATTGATGTTAGACTGGGTCAGTTACTGTAGAATAATTAGAATTTGTATGCACCATTCACTGAAGTTAGTTTTCAGTACTAGGAAACAAATATGTATTTCAGGTGGATGAATATTTCTGATTATAATCTTGTGAAAAGTGGATTATAAATCCACATACATGAACATGAATGAATTTAGAGAGTGTATATTAGACACATATATTTCATATTTTGAAAAATTTGGAGAGTATATCTATATCTATATCTATACACACACACACACACACACACACACACACACACACACAACACTCACAGACATTAAAAAGTACCAATATAAATGCCAATCGAAATTCATCAGTAAATATGTATCATCCACAAATGCAAAAATATTTATTTTACTGAACATGAGTTAATGTATAATGTTGTTCTACTGGACGCTCTCCTACAGGTTGAATTTTCATTTCCAACAGCATTTAGGAGGAGTGAACTCTTCTCACAATTTGTATCTGCCAAGACAGCCACCTCACAAAAATGTACGTGTGATACCTGGTAGGATTCTATATATGCATATAAATATACATGTGTGAATAGGCTACAGAAAAGGGAAACAAGAATTCACATATTTGTTAAGTTTAAAAACACATGGAGAATATTTCAATTAAAATTTGACTAGATTTATAACTCCTACCTTATATAATGCAAATGTCAAGTCCAACTATACAACATGTCTCCTCTGAAGTACTTGTATTTCTAATGTGTTGGATTAATTTTCTCCATTATATTAGGATGAATAGTCTGAGTCTACTAGGTATGGGTTAGTGTCAGGGATTCAGTATTTCGAATGGAAAATTGGAAAATGAATCCAATGTGTATGTAAATATATGCTGCACAAATATCCTCCCGCTCTCATCCAGAACAATGCCTTGACATTACCTTCACCCCAAGTAAGACACAATTAGAGGAGAAGAGTTACAAAATCAGTGAATACATATCTGGAATGGAAAATGCTCAGGAGTTCACAACCTTGGAGGTGGTAGAGGAGTTTCCAAAACTAAGGGACAGGGTAAACACTCCACAAACATGGAGATCTGCTGGCCTAAAAACTTTTTGAGAAACTGCCTCTGAGCTTCCACACTTGAAATATATGTAGTTTTCAGGAGATTTGGCTTCCTCTGTAGTGAGACCATCAAAGCTGGGTCTGCATCTATGTGACCTGGAGGACATGGTTTCTTATTTTCCAATGAACAAGATGAAGCAGTGCTGAATCCTCTCTTTGTAGGTAAACTGAGGCCACTGGGGACTAAGTGTCTCCCCGTGTGGACTGTGATGCCATTTGGTCCTCCTCCAATTTGTGGTGTTTTTGCTGCTGCACTGTGAGTTTGGTATTTGTTTCACGAAATACTAGGAGATAAAATGGGACACAGTGCTGGAGGGAGTTCTGTCACGTGTGGTGGGTCAGGGTCTGCAAGAGAATGCACCAACTAGGCTCCTATCTCTTACAGCTTGCCCCATTGCCCCCTTGTCCATATCAACATGATTCTTAATTTTCCTCTGAAAACTCTCCATATAACAAGATGCCTTTACATATAAGGGTCTGCTGGCTGCACCTTGTCAGTTACAAGCCATTTGGAATCCAATGGTAGATCCACATGGCCCTACCACGGATGTTTTATCAAACACCTCCCCACCACTGCTCTAGACCCACTACTCAGCAGGCTCCAACTTACTGGCATCTCTGTTCTACACCATTTTCATGAAACTCAGTAAATCAAGGCACTGTCTTGTATACTCATGATCAGCAACTGGACATCCAATGTTTCTCCAGTGCCACCTGGTCATAGGAATTTCAAAAATTTCATGGTATTTATCTAGCCATTTTTCAAGCATATAGTTGGAGGCACTGTGGGTTTCAGTTCATTCAGCAAACAAAATGGTGAGGAAGCTCATTTCAATGAAATCTCTGGAGAACTCTCACAGGCACGGCTTCCCAAAGAGTGGACAAAAGGTCACATTAGGCCAGGCCCATTGAGGTCTACAATGTGAGGTCCATGTGTGTTTTGACTCTCAACTATGGCTGCCATTTCTTTAAGAATAAAATCATGTGATATCCTTGCTGAGATTCCCAGGCCTCTGTGGAAATCCACCCGGGGCCTAGGTCTCAGTTTCCAAGAGCGACTTTCATGCGTGGCCTCTTAAAATTCCAACAAAATTCATGGCAATGCTTCTCTGAGTTCAGTTCAAAAACCCAGTCTCTAAGGGGAATCACACCAGAGTTCAAGCCCACGTGGACCCAGTCATTTTTTCCAATGCCACACAAATGACCAAAATTAAAACCAAAACACTCCCACATGGCCCTCATCTTATTCCATATAGTCTATCATCTTAACCTCTGGCTGGAGGTTTCCATGAGGTGCGCAGCCCAAGACAGTGTCCAAAATCAGCTCCTTTGCCCCTCATTTGCCTAAAGTCAGGGTAGCCTGGACACCGTTTCTGTGAACCAGGAGTGAACAAATAAGCCTGCCGTTAATACTTCTGTGTTTCTCCAATTTGAGGCTTACTGATTTTAGGTATCGATTCGTTAGGTGATTTAGAGTCATGCGAAAACACAAGCACCTCTGCAGGGCTTTGAAGAACTCATTTGACCCAAAGAATCCCTATTGTCATTTGATGGAGTGCAGGAACCTAACAGAGGAAGGCAAGAGACTTCATCCACAATGAATGAATTTTTTTGCCATTTTGGTTTTGGAAGCTCACAAGGGATCATTCTTAAGATCCATCAGGTGCTGAGAATCTAAGTCACAGCCACACACAGGTCCAAGAGCCTGATAAAGACACATCCCTTTCCAAAGCATTTAAGCAAAGAGCCACAGGTGAGGCCCATTCATTTCCATTTGAAAACTGTTTTCTTCAGGCTTCACAAAGGGGTGGCCTGAGGCAAAGACCTTCCTGACATTCAGTGAAACACAACAATAAGTAAGCAAAAGGCCCAAAGCAGGGTTTCTGCACTGAGACTTTCCTGGTCACACTGATATCTGAGTTTTCTGAGATGCTCGCCATTCTCTTCAGCTATCCAGTACATGGCCATGTCACAGAGCTTGGAGGTGGTACATATTTTGGACACAAATCCATGAGCCTATTCTGGAGAGTGGCCAGAATTCAGGAAGAAAACAACAACTTAGAAAGATAGCAGGTGTTGCACATCGATAAGACAAGCTGCAGTCCATTCATATATTGGGCAGGATGAATTATGGGAAGATTTATACTAGACAGGACACATCCATTAATGCATTCTCTTTTCTAATGTCTACAACAACGGACACAGTGGGATACACAGAAAGAGAAACACTCGCCGAGTCATATGACTTACTAGAAACTGTCCACTCCAAACCAAACAAACCGCCTTTCCAATCTATTCTCAGAACATGAGACAAAACAACAAACCCACACCCACTCCCACAAAGGCACCTCCTTCCCCCAAGTAGGTCTGTGACTATCCGGAGTGTCCTCTGACTGGTGGGCCATACTATGTTCCCCCGAAATGGCCTGTCTTCTCTCAGATCTTGTTTCCTTGACCAACTCTGTGAAGATGTCAGGAAAAAGTGGTTAGCCACTACCTGTTTTCTCAGGAAAGGTCCATCTTCAGAGCACTCCTGGCATTTGGCCATCCTCACATCATTAGGTACCAAGAAAACTGACTCTGTCCTTGGTAAATCCAAACACGTGAGCCCATTGGGACTGGGACTGGGACTGCCTCTGGGTGCCTGGCTTCTTGGATACCAAGTTCAGAGAGTTCCATCACCAAGGAAATGAGGTATGTCACATTCTTTGGAACTGAATGAGGTCACTGCCTTGGCAACCACTTTGTCCTAACAGTTGCTTCCAAGGGTAACATAAGATGGAGGTTGCCCCTACTTCCTGTGACACTTTCATAAGGTAGAATGTATATCACCATTGGCACCCGGGAACAGCTCTCCACCCAGCCCTGGTTTGGTCCATCTTCTGTAAAATAAGAAGAGAGAGAGGCAGATTCAGACACATCCCTTCATCCTGACCAGGTTGTTTGCCATGGAAGATGACTTTTGCTCTCTCAGGTGCTTCAAACCTGCCTACAACTTCTCCAGGTATCATTTGTGCATGGACACTTGAGGTTCTAATCAGGTGGAAGGTCCCCAACTTTCCTGTATTGTAAGAACCACTCTGTCCCTGCTCTTCTGTAAAATGATTGAGGGAACAGTGTATACTTGGGGTTAAAAACAGGTTTGATTTGGGTTACGAGTGATTCTGTGTGATGAATAATGGTATTGGGAACCTGCAATATTTACAAGAATATAGAGGTAAAATATAAGTACGAAAACAGAAATCTAGGTATGATTTGAAGCCCAGAAGGGTTTTGCCCTTAATTGGGATACTTAGCTTTGAATGATTTCTGCAAAGATGCCTCAGATAATTCGATATACAATGGCATAGGACCTTGTACATTGGAATATTGAATTTAGAGGAGAACATCCAGTCAAAAAGGGATATTCAGTAGGATTAGGAAGATAGTCGGTAGGTTTAGGAAGAAGAGTGTGTATAGGGTTTGGACCAAAAGGTCTTTAGCAATAGACTTTCGGTTGTTGAGTGAATGTAAATATCAGCACATATGAAGAGTCAGTCACTATGTTGAACTGGGGAAAATATGTAGAAAAGCAGATATCAATAGAAACATTACGAAATCAGGCAAAGTATAAAGTGAGTGATAGAATTAGACATTTTCAACAGGGTTGTGTTTGAATATATAAATTAGGAAAAAAACAAATATGTAGTCACCAATAGGATTGACAATTGACAGCATTAGGCAACCTGGACATGGATGTTTTTAGAAATCCATGTTCACTTTCCATTTAGGCTTTGGTACAATCATAAGTGTGATCTTTCCATTTTTTGTCCAGAATATTACTGTGATAATGAGGTGACATGAGTATTTCTTTCACCATTTCTGGGAGCAATATATTGAAGATGTAAAATGAGAATCGGGGGTACAAAGAGGTGTACCCTGTTTCTAGGAACATAGAGAAAAAGCATGAATAGACCATACTGTGAATAAATAATATAACTTTTTTGAACTTTAAATAATGAATTGAACTGATATCTGAAAAATTAAAGGAAATCGTATATTGATATACAATCATTCATTCCAACCAGGTATATATGTAATGGAAATATTAGTGTTTTGGTTTATCATGAAGAGTGTGTGAGTTTTGCTTCAAAATGATTATGGAAATTCAAAATAATGTGTTTGGAAAGAAGTCTCATGGAAAGACCAGTCAAGAAACCCTGACAATACATGTGTTCTGAAGCAAGAAGTGGTGAAAGTTGAAACAAATGCTTATTAATTTGTGAACTTGTGGATGAAATGTATATCCTGTGATGTGCAAAAACTGAAGAAACAATAATGTACCAGTGTCGAATACAAATGAATGACAAATTACATATCATGTACCATAGAAGTCTACTTGCATTGATGTTAGACTGGGTCAGTTACTGTAGAATAATTAGGATTTGTATGCACCATTCACTGAAGTTAGTTTTCAGTACTAGGAAACAAATATGTATTTCAGGTGGATGAATATTTCTGATTATAATCTTGTGAAAAGTGGATTATAAATCCACATACATGAACATGAATGAATTTAGAGAGTGTATATTAGACACATATATTTCATATTTTGAAAAATTGGAGAGTATATCTATATCTATATCTATATCTATAGATACACACAAATGCACACACACACACACACACACACAACACTCACAGACATTAAAAAGTACCAATATAAATGCCAATCGAAATTCATCAGTAAATATGTATCATATACAAATGCAAAAATATTTATTTTACTGAACATGAGTTAATGTATAATGTTGTTCTACTAGGACGCTCTCCTACAGGTTGAATTTTCATTTCCAACAGCATTTAGGAGGAGTGAACTCTTCTCACAATTTGTATCTGCCAAGACAGCCACCTCACAAAAATGTACGTGTGATACCTGGTAGGATTCTATATATGCATATAAATATACATGTGTGAATAGGCTACAGAAAAGGGAAACAAGAATTCACATATTTGTTAAGTTTAAAAACACATGGAGAATATTTCAATTAAAATTTGACTAGATTTATAACTCCTACCTTATATAATGCAAATGTCAAGTCCAACTATACAACATGTCTCCTCTGAAGTACTTGTATTTCTAATGTGTTGGATTAATTTTCTCCATTATATTAGGATGAATAGTCTGAGTCTACTAGGTATGGGTTAGTGTCAGGGATTCAGTATTTCGAATGGAAAATTGGAAAATGAATCCAATGTGTATGTAAATATATGCTGCACAAATATCCTCCCGCTCTCATCCAGAACAATGCCTTGACATTACCTTTACCCCAAGTAAGACACAATTAGAGGAGAAGAGTTACAAAATCAGTGAATACATATCTGGAATGGAAAATGCTCAGGAGTTCACAACCTTGGAGGTGGTAGAGGAGTTTCCAAAACTAAGGGACAGGGTAAACACTCCACAAACATGGAGCTCTGCTGGCCTAAAAACTTTTTGAGAAACTGCCTCTGAGCTTCCACACTTGAAATATATGTAGTTTTCAGGAGATTTGGCTTCCTCTGTAGTGAGACCATCAAAGCTGGGTCTGCATCTATGTGACCTGGAGGACATGGTTTCTTATTTTCCAATGAACAAGATGAAGCAGTGCTGAATCCTCTCTTTGTAGGTAAACTGAGGCCACTGGGGACTAAGTGTCTCCCCGTGTGGACTGTGATGCCATTTGGTCCTCCTCCAATTTGTGGTGTTTTTGCTGCTGCACTGTGAGTTTGGTATTTGTTTCACGAAATACTAGGAGATAAAATGGGACACAGTGCTGGAGGGAGTTCTGTCACGTGTGGTGGGTCAGGGTCTGCAAGAGAATGCACCAACTAGGCTCCTATCTCTTACAGCTTGCCCCATTGCCCCCTTGTCCATATCAACATGATTCTTAATTTTCCTCTGAAAACTCTCCATATAACAAGATGCCTTTACATATAAGGGTCTGCTGGCTGCACCTTGTCAGTTACAAGCCATTTGGAATCCAATGGTAGATCCACATGGCCCTACCACGGATGTTTTATCAAACACCTCCCCACCACTGCTCTAGACCCACTACTCAGCAGGCTCCAACTTACTGGCATCTCTGTTCTACACCATTTTCATGAAACTCAGTAAATCAAGGCACTGTCTGGTATACTCATGATTAGCAACTGGACATCCAATGTTTCTCCAGTGCCACCTGGTCATAGGAATTTCAAAAATTTCATGGTATTTATCTAGCCATTTTTCAAGCATATACTTGGAGGCACTGTGGGTTTCAGTTCATTCAGCAAACATTAAATGGTGAGGAAGCTCATTTCAATGAAATCTCTGGAGAACTCTCACAGGCACGGCTTCCCAAAGAGTGGACAAAAGGTCACATTAGGCCAGGCCCATTGAGGTCTACAATGTGAGGTCCATGTGTGTTTTGACTCTCAACTATGGCTGCCATTTCTTTAAGAATAAAATCATGTGATATCCTTGCTTAGATTCCCAGGCCTCGGTGGAAATCCACCCGGGGCCTAGGTCCCAGTTTCCAAGAGCGACTTTCATGCGTGGCCTCTTAAAATTCCAACATAATTCATGGCAATGCTTCTCTGAGTTCAGTTCCAAAACCCAGTCTCTAAGGGGAATCACACCTGAGTTCAAGCCCACGTGGACCTAGTCATTTTTTCCAATGCCACACAAATGACCAAAATTAAAACCAAAACACTCCCACATGGCCCTCATCTTATTCCATATAGTCTATCATCTTAACCTCTGGCTGGAGGTTTCCATGAGGTGCGCAGCCCAAGACAGTGTCCAAAATCAGCTCCTTTGCCCCTCATTTGCCTAAAGTCAGGGTAGCCTGGACACCGTTTCTGTGAACCAGCAGTGAACAAATAAGCCTGCCGTTAATACTTCTGTGTTTCTCCAATTTGAGGCTTACTGATTTTAGGTATCGATTCGTTAGGTGATTTAGAGTCATGGGAAAACACAAGCACCTCTGCAGGGCTTTGAAGAACTCATTTGACCCAAAGAATCCCTATTGTCATTTGATGGAGTGCAGGAACCTAACAGAGGAAGGCAAGAGACTTCATCCACAATGAATGATTTTTTTTGCCATTTTGGTTTTGGAAGCTCACAAGGGATCATTCTTAAGATCCATCAGGTGCTGAGAATCTAAGTCACAGCCACACACAGGTCCAAGAGCCTGATAAAGACACATCCCTTTCCAAAGCAATTAAGCAAAGAGCCACAGGTGAGGCCCATTCATTTCCATTTGAAAACTGTTTTCTTCAGGCTTCACAAAGGGGTGGCCTGAGGCAAAGACCTTCCTGACATTCAGTGAAACACAACAATAAGTAAGCAAAAGGCCCAAAGCAGGGTTTCTGCACTGAGACTTTCCTGGTCACACTGATATCTGAGTTTTCTGAGATGCTCGCCATTCTCTTCAGCTATCCAGTACATGGCCATGTCACAGAGCTTGGAGGTGGTACATATTTTGGACACAAATCCATGAGCCTATTCTGGAGAGTGGCCAGAATTCAGGAAGAAAACAACAACTTAGAAAGATAGCAGGTGTTGCACATCGATAAGACAAGCTGCAGTCCATTCATATATTGGGCAGGATGAATTATGGGAAGATTTATACTAGACAGGACACATCCATTAATGCATTCTCTTTTCTAATGTCTACAACAACGGACACAGTGGGATACACAGAAAGAGAAACACTCGCCGAGTCAAATGACTTACTAGAAACTGTCCACTCCAAACCAAACAAACCGCCTTTCCTATCTATTCTCAGAACATGAGACAAAACAACAAACCCACATCCACTCCCACAAAGGCACCTCCTTCCCCCAAGTAGGTCTGTGACTATCCGGAGTGTCCTCTGACTGGTGGGCCATACTATGTTCCCCCGAAATGGCCTGTCTTCTCTCAGATCTTGTTTCCTTGACCAACTCTGTGAAGATGTCAGGAAAAAGTGGTTAGCCACTACCTGTTTTCTCAGGAAAGGTCCATCTTCAGAGCACTCCTGGCATTTGGCCATCCTCACATCATTAGGTACCAAGAAAACTGACTCTGTCCTTGGTAAATGCAAACAAGTGAGCCCACTGGGACTGGGACTGGGACTGCCTCTGGGTGCCTGGCTTCTTGGATACCAAGTTCAGAGAGTTCCATCACCAAGGAAATGAGGTATGTCACATTCTTTGGAACTGAATGAGGTCACTGCCTTGGCAACCACTTTGTCCTAACAGTTGCTTCCAAGGGTAACATAAGATGGAGGTTGCCCCTACTTCCTGTGACACTTTCATAAGGTAGAATGTATATCACCATTGGCACCCGGGAACAGCTCTCCACTCAGCCCTGGTTTGGTCCATCTTCTGTACAATAAGAAGAGAGAGAGGGAGATTCAGACACATCCCTTCATCCTGACCAGGTTGTTTGCCATGGAAGATGACTTTTTCTCTCTCAGGTGCTTCAAACCTGCCTACAACTTCTCCAGGTATCATTTGTGCATGGACACTTGAGGTTCTAATCAGGTGGAAGGTCCCCAACTTTCCTGTATTGTAAGAACCACTCTGTCCCTGCTCTTCTGTAAAATGATTGAGGGAACAGTGTATACTTGGGGTTAAAAACAGGTTTGATTTGGGTTACGAGTGATTCTGTGTGATGAATAATGGTATTGGGAACCTGCAATATTTACAAGAATATAGAGGTAAAGTATAAGTAGGAAAACAGAAATCTAGGTATGATTTGAAGCCCAGAATGGTTTTGCCCTTAATTGGGATACTTAGCTTTGAATGATTTCTGCAAAGATGCCTCAGATAATTCGATATACAATGGCATAGGACCTTGTACATTGGAATATTGAATTTAGAGGAGAACATCCAGTAAAAAGGGATATTCAGTAGGATTAGGAAGATAGTCGGTAGGTTTAGGATGAAGAGTGAGTATAGAATTTGGACCAAAAGTTCTTTAGCAATAGACTTTCGGTTGTTGAGTGAATGTAAATGTCAGCACATATGAAGAGTCAGTCACTATGTTGAACTGGGGAAAATATGTAGAAAAGCAGATATCAATAGAAACATTACGAAATCAGGCAAAGTATAAAGTGAGTGATAGAATTAGACATTTTCAACAGGGTTGAGTTTGAATATATAAATTAGGAAAAAAACAAATATGTAGTCACCAATAGGATTGACAATTGACAGCATTAGGCAACCTGGACATGGATGTTTTTAGAAATCCATGTTCACTTTCCATTTAGGCTTTGGTACAATCATAAGTGTGACCTTTCCATTTTTTGTCCAGAATATTACTGTGATAATGAGGTGACATGAGTATTTCTTTCACCATTTCTGGGAGCAAAATTTTGAAGATGTAAAATGAGAATCGAGGGTACAAAAAGGTGTACCCGTTTCTAGGAACATAGAGAAAAAGCATGAATAGACCATACTGTGAATAAATAATATAACTTTTTTGAAGTTTAAATAATGAATTGAACTGATATCTGAAAAATTAAAGGAAATCGTATATTGATATACAATCATTCATTCCAACCAGGTATATATGTAATGGAAATATTAGTGTTTTGTTTTATCATGAAGAGTGTGTGAGTTTTGCTTCAAAATGATTATGGAAATTCAAAATAATGTGTTTGGAAAGAAGTCTCATGAAAAGACCAGTCAAGAAACCCTGACAATACATGTGTTCTGAAGCAAGAAGTGGTGAAAGTTGATACAAATGCTTATTAATTTGTGAACTTGTGGATGAAATGTATATCCTGTGATGTGCAAAAACTGAAGAAACAATAATGTACCATTGTCGAATACAAATGAATGACAAATTACACATCATGTCCCATAGAAGTCTACTTGCATTGATGTTAGACTGGGTCAGTTATTGTAGAATAATTAGAATTTGTATGCACCATTCACTGAAGTTAGTTTTCAGTACTAGGAAACAAATATGTATTTCAGGTGGATGAATATTTCTGATTATAATCTTGTGAAAAGTGGATTATAAATCCACATACATGAACATGAATGAATTTAGAGAGTGTATATTAGACACATATATTTCATATTTTGAAAAATTTGGAGAGTATATCTATATCTATATCTATATCTATAGATACACACACACACACACACACACACACACACAACACTCACATACATTAAAAAATACCAATATAAATGCCAATCGAAATTCATCAGTAAATATGTATCATGCACAAATGCAAAAATATTTATTTTACTGAACATGAGTTAATGAATAATGTTGTTCTACTAGGACGCTCTCCTACAGGTTGAATTTTCATTTCCAACAGCATTTAGGAGGAGTGAACTCTTCTCACAATTTGTATCTGCCAAGACAGCCACCTCACAAAAATGTACGTGTGATACCTGGTAGGATTCTATATATGCATATAAATATACATGTGTGAATAGGCTACAGAAAAGGGAAACAAGAATTCACATATTTGTTAAGTTTAAAAACACATGGAGAATATTTCAATTAAAATTTGACTAGATTTATTACTCCTACCTTATATAATGCAAATGTCAAGTCCAACTATACAACATGTCTCCTCTGAAGTACTTGTATTTCTAATGTGTTGGATTAATTTTCTCCATTATATTAGGATGAATAGTCTGAGTCTACTAGGTATGGGTTAGTGTCAGGGATTCAGTATTTCGAATGGAAAATTGGAAAATGAATCCAATGTGTATGTAAATATATGCTGCACAAATATCCTCCCGCTCTCATCCAGAACAATGCCTTGACATTACCTTCACCCCAAGTAAGACACAATTAGAGGAGAAGAGTTACAAAATCAGTGAATACATATCTGGAATGGAAAATGCTCAGGAGTTCACAACCTTGGAGGTGGTAGAGGAGTTTCCAAAACTAAGGGACAGGGTAAACACTCCACAAACATGGAGCTCTGCTGGCCTAAAAACTTTTTGAGAAACTGCCTCTGAGCTTCCACACTTGAAATATATGTAGTTTTCAGGAGATTTGGCTTCCTCTGTAGTGAGACCATCAAAGCTGGGTCTGCATCTATGTGACCTGGAGGACATGGTTTCTTATTTTCCAATGAACAAGATGAAGCAGTGCTGAATCCTCTCTTTGTAGGTAAACTGAGGCCACTGGGGACTAAGTGTCTCCCCGTGTGGACTGTGATGCCATTTGGTCTTCCTCCAATTTGTGGTGTTTTTGCTGCTGCACTGTGAGTTTGGTATTTGTTTCACGAAATACTAGGAGATAAAATGGGACACAGTGCTGGAGGGAGTTCTGTCACGTGTGGTGGGTCAGGGTCTGCAAGAGAATGCACCAACTAGGCTCCTATCTCTTACAGCTTGCCCCATTGCCCCCTTGTCCATATCAACATGATTCTTAATTTTCCTCTGAAAACTCTCCATATAACAAGATGCCTTTACATATAAGGGTCTGCTGGCTGCACCTTGTCAGTTACAAGCCATTTGGAATCCAATGGTAGATCCACATGGCCCTACCACGGATGTTTTTCAAACACCTCCCCACCACTGCTCTAGACCCACTACTCAGCAGGCTCCAACTTACTGGCATCTCTGTTCTACACCATTTTCATGAAACTCAGTAAATCAAGGCACTGTCTGGTATACTCATGATCAGCAACTGGACATCCAATGTTTCTCCAGTGCCACCTGGTCATAGGAATTTCAAAAATTTCATGGTATTTATCTAGCCATTTTTCAAGCATATAGTTGGAGGCACTGTGGGTTTCAGTTCATTCAGCAAACATTAAATGGTGAGGAAGCTCATTTCAGTGAAATCTCTGGAGAACTCTCACAGGCACGGCTTCCCAAAGAGTGGCAAAAGGTCACATTAGGCCAGGCCCATTGAGGTCTACAATGTGAGGTCCATGTGTGTTTTGACTCTCAACTATGGCTGCCATTTCTTTAAGAATAAAATCATGTGATATCCTTGCTGAGATTCCCAGGCCTCTGTGGAAATCCACCCGGGGCCTAGGTCTCAATTTCCAAGAGCGACTTTCATGCGTGGCCTCTTAAAATCCCATCAAAATTCATGGCAATGCTTCTCTGAGTTCAGTTCCAAAACCCAGTCTCTAAGGGGAATCACACCAGAGTTCAAGCCCACGTGGACCCAGTCATTTTTTCCAATGCCACACAAATGACCAAAATTAAAACCAAAACACTCCCACATGGCCCTCATCTTATTCCATATAGTCTATCATCTTAACCTCTGGCTGGAGGTTTCCATGAGGTGCACAGCCCAAGACAGTGTCCAAAATCAGCTCCTTTGCCCCTCATTTGCCTAAAGTCAGGGTAGCCTGGACACCGTTTCTGTGAACCAGGAGTGAACAAATAAGCCTGCCGTTAATACTTCTGTGTTTCTCCAATTTGAGGCTTACTGATTTTAGGTATCGATTCGTTAGGTGATTTAGAGTCATGCGAAAACACAAGCACCTCTGCAGGGCTTTGAAGAACTCATTTGACCCAAAGAATCCCTATTGTCATTTGATGGAGTGCAGGAACCTAACAGAGGAAGGCAAGAGACTTCATCCACAATGAATGAATTTTTTTTGCCATTTTGGTTTTGGAAGCTCACATGGGATCATTCTTAAGATCCATCAGGTGCTGAGAATCTAAGTCACAGCCACACACAGGTCCAAGAGGCTGATAAAGACACATCCCTTTCCAAAGCAATTAAGCAAAGAGCCACAGGTGAGGCCCATTCATTTCCATTTGAAAACTGTTTTCTTCAGGCTTCACAAAGGGGTGGCCTGAGGCAAAGACCTTCCTGACATTCAGTGAAACACAACAATAAGTAAGCAAAAGGCCCAAAGCAGGGTTTCTGCACTGAGACTTTCCTGGTCACACTGATATCTGAGTTTTCTGAGATGCTCGCCATTCTCTTCAGCTATCCAGTACATGGCCATGTCACAGAGCTTGGAGGTGGTACATATTTTGGACACAAATCCATGAACCTATTCTGGAGAGTGGCCAGAATTCAGGAAGAAAACAACAACTTAGAAAGATAGCAGGTGTTGCACATCGATAAGACAAGCTGCAGTCCATTCATATATTGGGCAGGATGAATTATGGGAAGATTTATACTAGACAGGACACATCCATTAATGCATTCTCTTTTCTAATGTCTACAACAACGGTCACAGTGGGATACACAGAAAGAGAAACACTCGCCGAGTCAAATGACTTACTAGAAACTGTCCACTCCAAACCAAACAAACCGCCTTTCCTATCTATTCTCAGAACATGAGACAAAACAACAAACCCACACCCACTCCCACAAAGGCACCTCCTTCCCCCAAGTAGGTCTGTGACTATCCGGAGTGTCCTCTGACTGGTGGGCCATACTATGTTCCCCCGAAATGGCCTGTCTTCTCTCAGATCTTGTTTCCTTGACCAACTCTGTGAAGATGTCAGGAAAAAGTGGTTAGCCACTACCTGTTTTCTCAGGAAAGGTCCATCTTCAGAGCACTCCTGGCATTTGGCCATCCTCACATCATTATTTACCAAGAAAACTGACTCTGTCCTTGGTAAATCCAAACAAGTGAGCCCACTGGAACTGGGACTGGGACTGCCTCTGGGTGCCTGGCTTCTTGGATACCAAGTTCAGAGAGTTCCATCACCAAGGAAATGAGGTATGTCACATTCTTTGGAACTGAATGAGTTCACTGCCTTGGCAACCACTTTGTCCTAACAGTTGTTTCCGAGGGTAACATAAGATGGAGGTTGCCCCTACTTCCTGTGACACTTTCATAAGGTAGAATGTATATCACCATTGGCACCCGGGAACAGCTCTCCACTCAGCCCTGGTTTGGTCCATCTTCTGTACAATAAGAAGAGAGAGAGGCAGATTCAGACACATCCCTTCATCCTGACCAGGTTGTTTGCCATGGAAGATGACTTTTGCTCTTTCAGGTGCTTCAAACCTGCCTACAACTTCTCCAGGTATCATTTGTGCATGGACATTTGAGGATCTCATCAGGTGGAAGGTCCCCAACTTTCTTGTATTGTAAGAACCACTCTGTCCCTGCTATTCTGTAAAATGATTGAGGGAACAGTGTATACTTGGGGTTAAAAACAGGTTTGATTTGGGTTACGAGTGATTCTGTGTGATGAATAATGGTATTGGGAACCTGCAATATTTACAAGAATATAGAGGTGAAATATAAGTAGGAAAACAGAAATCGAGGTATGATTTGAAGCCCAGAAGGGTTTTGCCCTTAATTGGGATACTTAGCTTTGAATGATGTTCTGCAAAGATGCCTCAGATAATTCGATATACAATGGCATAGGACCTTGTACATTGGAATACTGAATTTAGAGGAGAACATCCAGTCAAAAAGGGATATTCAGTAGGATTAGGAAGATAGTCGGTAGGTTTAGGAAGAAGAGTGAGTATAGAATTTGGAGCAAAAGTTCTTTAGCAATAGACTTTCGGTTGTTGAGTGAATGTAAATGTCAGCACATATGAAGAGTCAGTCACTATGTTGAACTGGGGAAAATATGTAGAAAAGCAGATATCAATAGAAACATTACGAAATCAGGCAAAGTATAAAGTGAGTGATAGAATTAGACATTTTCAACAGGGTTGTGTTTGAATATATAAATTAGGAAAAAAACAAATATGTAGTCACCAATAGGATTGACAATTGACAGCATTAGGCAACCTGGACATGGATGTTTTTAGAAATCCATGTTCACTTTCCATTTAGGCTTTGGTAGAATCATAAGTGTGACCTTTCCATTTTTTGTCCAGAATATTACTGTGATAATGAGGTGACATGAGTATTTCTTTCACCATTTCTGGGAGCAATATATTGAAGATGTAAAATGAGAATCGGGGGTACAAAGAGGTGTACCCTGTTTCTAGGAACATAGAGAAAAAGCATGAATAGACCATACCGTGAATAAATAATATAACTTTTTTGAACTTTAAATAATGAATTGAACTGATATCTGAAAAATTAAAGGAAATCGCACATTGATATACAATCATTCATTCCAACCAGGTATATATGTAATGGAAATATTAGTGTTTTGGTTTATCATGAAGAGTGTGTGAGTTTTGCTTCAAAATGATTATGGAAATTCAAAATAATGTGTTTGGAAAGAAGTCTCATGAAAAGACCAGTCAAGAAACCTTGACAATACATGTGTTCTGAAGCAAGAAGTGGTGAAAGTTGAAACAAATGCTTATTAATTTGTGAACTTGTGGATGAAATGTATATCCTGTGATGTGCAAAAACTGAAGAAACAATAATGTACCAGTGTCGAATACAAATGAATGACAAATTACATATCATGTACCATAGAAGTCTACTTGCATTGATGTTAGACTAGGTCAGTTACTGTAGAATAATTAGGATTTGTATGCACCATTCACTGAAGTTAGTTTTCAGTACTAGGAAACAAATATGTATTTCAGGTGGATGAATATTTCTGATTATAATCTTGTGAAAAGTGGATTATAAATCCACATACATGAACATGAATGAATTTAGTGAATGTATATTAGACACATATATTTCATATTTTGAAAAATTTGGAGAGTATATCTATATCTATATCTATACACACACACACACACACACACACACAACACTCACAGACATTAAAAAGTACCAATATAAATGCCAATCGAAATTCATCAGTAAATATGTATCATCCACAAATGCAAAAATATTTATTTTACTGAACATGAGTTAATGTATAATGTTGTTCTACTAGGACGCTCTCCTACAGGTTGAATTTTCATTTCCAACAGCATTTAGGAGGAGTGAACTCTTCTCACAATTTGTATCTGCCAAGACAGCCACCTCACAAAAATGTACGTGTGATACCTGGTAGGATTCTATATATGCATATAAATATACATGTGTGAATAGGCTACAGAAAAGGGAAACAAGAATTCACATATTTGTTAAGTTTAAAAACACATGGAGAATATTTCAATTAAAATTTGACTAGATTTATTACTCCTACCTTATATAATGCAAATGTCAAGTCCAACTATACAACATGTCTCCTCTGAAGTACTTGTATTTCTAATGTGTTGGATTAATTTTCTCCATTATATTAGGATGAATAGTCTGAGTCTACTAGGTATGGGTTAGTGTCAGGGATTCAGTATTTCGAATGGAAAATTGGAAAATGAATCCAATGTGTATGTAAATATATGCTGCACAAATATCCTCCCGCTCTCATCCAGAACAATGCCTTGACATTACCTTCACCCCAAGTAAGACACAATTAGAGGAGAAGAGTTACAAAATCAGTGAATACATATCTGGAATGGAAAATGCTCAGGAGTTCACAACCTTGGAGGTGGTAGAGGAGTTTCCAAAACTAAGGGACAGGGTAAACACTCCACAAATATGGAGCTCTGCTGGCCTAAAAACTTTTTGAGAAACTGCCTCTGAGCTTCCACACTTGAAATATATGTAGTTTTCAGGAGATTTGGCTTCCTCTGTAGTGAGACCATCAAAGCTGGGTCTGCATCTATGTGACCTGGAGGACATGGTTTCTTATTTTCCAATGAACAAGATGAAGCAGCGCTGAATCCTCTCTTTGTAGGTAAACTGAGGCCACTGGGGACTAAGTGTCTCCCCGTGTGGACTGTGATGCCATTTGGTCCTCCTCCAATTTGTGGTGTTTTTGCTGCTGCACTGTGAGTTTTGTATTTGTTTCACGAAATACTAGGAGCTAAACTGGGACACAGTGCTGGAGGGAGTTCTGTCACGTGTGGTGGGTCAGGGTCTGCAAGAGAATGCACCAACTAGGCTCCTATCTCTCACAGCTTGCCCCAATGCCCCCTTGTCCATATCAACATGATTCTTAATTTTCCTCTGAAAACTCTCCATATAACAAGATGCCTTTACATATAAGGGTCTGCTGGCTGCACCATGTCAGTTACAAGCCATTTGGAATCCAATGGTAGATCCACATGGCCCTACCACGGATGTTTTATCAAACACCTCCCAACCACTGCTCTAGACCCACTACTCAGCAGGCTCCAACTTACTGGCATCTCTGTTCTACACCATTTTCATGAAACTCAGTAAATCAAGGCACTGTCTGGTATACTCATGATCAGCAACTGGACATCCAATGTTTCTCCAGTGCCACCTGGTCATAGGAATTTCAAAAATTTCATGGTATTTATCTAGCCATTTTTCAAGCTTATACTTGGAGGCACTGTGGGTTACAGTTCATTCAGCAAACATTAAATGTTGAGGAAGCTCATTTTAATGAAATCTCTGGAGAACTCTCACAGGCACGGCTTCCCAAAGAGTGGACAAAAGGTCACATTAGGCCAGGCCCTTTGAGGTCTACAATGTGAGGTCCATGTGTGTTTTGACTCTCAACTATGGCTGCCATTTCTTTAAGAATAAAATCATGTGATATCCTTGCTGAGATTCCCAGGCCTCTGTGGAAATCCACCTGGGGTCTAGGTCTCAGTTTCCAAGAGCGACTTTCATGCGTGGCCTCTTAATATTCCAACAAAATTCATGGCAATGCTTTTCTAAGTTCAGTTCCAAAACCCAGTCTCTAAGGGGAATCACACCAGAGTTCAAGCCCACGTGTACCCAGTCATTTTTTCCAATGCCACACAAATGACCAAAATTAAAACCAAAACACTCCCACATGGCCCTCATCTTATTCCATAGAGTCAATCATCTTAACCTCTGGCTGGAGGTTTCCATGAGGGGCGCAGCCCAAGACAGTGTCCAAAATCAGCTCCTTTGCCACTCATTTGCCTAAAGTCAGGGTAGCCTGGACACCGTTTGTGTGAACCAGGAGTGAACAAATAAGCCTGCCGTTAATACTTCTGTGTTTCTCCAATTTGAGGCCTACTGATTTTAGGTATGGATTCTTTAGGTGATTTAGAGTCATGCGAAAACACAAGCACCTCTGCAGGGCTTTGAAGAACTCATTTGACCCAAAGAATCCCTATTGTCATTTGATGGAGTGCAGGAACCTAACAGAGGAAGGCAAGAGACTTCATCCACAATAAATGAATTTTTTTGCCATTTTGGTTTTGGAAGCTCACATGGGATCATTCTTAAGATCCATCAGGTGCTGAGAATCTAAGTCACAGCCACACACAGGTCCAAGAGGCTGATAAAGACACATCCCTTTCCAAAGCAATTAAGCAAAGAGCCACAGGTGAGGCCCATTCATTTCCATTTGAAAACTGTTTTCTTCAGGGTTCACAAAGGGGTGGCCTGAGGCAAAGACCTTCCTGACATTCAGTGAAACACAACAATAAGTAAGCAAAAAGCCCAAAGCAGGGTTTCTGCACTGAGACTTTCCTGGTCACACTGATATCTGAGTTTTCTGAGATGCTCGCCATTCTCCTCAGCTATCCAGTACATGGCCATGTCACAAAGCTTGGAGGTGGTACATATTTTGGACACAAATCCATGAGCCTATTCTGGAGAGTGGCCAGAATTCAGGAAGAAAACAACAACTTAGAAAGATAGCAGGTGTTGCACATCGATAAGACAAGCTGCAGTCCATTCATATATTGGGCAGGATGAATTATGGGAAGATTTATACTAGACAGGACACATCCATTAATGCATTCTCTTTTCTAATGTCTACAACAACGGACACAGTGGGATACACAGAAAGAGAAACACTCGCCGTGTCAAATGACTTACTAGAAACTGTCCACTCCAAACCAAACAAACCGCCTTTCCTATCTATTCTCAGAACATGAGACAAAACAACAAACCCACACCCACTCCCACAAAGGCACCTCCTTCCCCCAAGTAGGTCTGTGACTATCCGGAGTGTCCTCTGACTGGTGGGCCATACTCTGTTCCCCCGAAATGACCAGTCTTCTCTCAGATCTTGTTTCCTTGACCAACTCTGTGAAGATGTCAGGAAAAAGTGGTTAGCCACTACCTGTTTTCTCAGGAAAGGTCCATCTTCAGAGCTCTCCTGGCATTTGGCCATCCTCACATCATTAGGTACCAAGAAACCTGACTCTGTCCTTGGTAAATCCAAACAAGTGAGCCCACTGGGACTGGGACTGGGACTGCCTCTGGGTGCCTGGCTTCTTGGATACCAAGTTCAGAGAGTTCCATCACCAAGGAAATGAGGTATGTCACACTCTTTGGAAATGAATGAGGTCACTGCCTTGTCAACCACTTTGTCCTAACAGTTGCTTCCAAGGGTAACATAAGATGGAGGTTGCCCCTACTTCCTGTGACACTTTCATAAGGTAGAATGTATATCACCATTGGCACCCGGGAACAGCTCTCCACTCAGCCCTGGTTTGGTCCATCTTCTGTACAATAAGAAGAGAGAGAGGCAGATTCAGACACATCCCTTCATCCTGACCAGGTTGTTTGCCATGGAAGATGACTTTTGCTCTCTCAGGTGCTTCAAACCTGCCTACAACTTCTCCAGGTATCATTTGTGCATGGACATTTGAGGATCTCATCAGGTGGAAGGTCCCCCAACTTTCTTGTATTGTAAGAACCACTCTGTCCCTGTCTTCTGTAAAATAATTGAGGGAACAGTGTATATTTGGGTTTAAAATTGGTTTGATTTGGGTTACGAGTGATTCTGTGTGATGAATAATGGTTTTGGGAACCTGCAATATTTACAAGAATATAGAGGTGAAATATAAGTAGGAAAACAGAAATCGAGGTATGATTTGAAGCCCAGAAGGGTTTTGCCCTTAATTGGGATACTTAGCTTTGAATGATGTTCTGCAAAGATGCCTCAGATAATTCTATATACAATGGCATAGGACCTTGTACATTGGAATACTGAATTTAGAGGAGAACATCCAGTCAAAAAGGGATATTCAGTAGGATTAGGAAGATAGTCGGTAGGTTTAGGAAGAAGAGTGAGTATAGAATTTGGACCAAAAGTTCTTTAGCAATAGACTTTCGGTTGTTGAGTGAATGTAAATGTCAGCACATATGAAGAGTCAGTCACTATGTTGAACTGGGGAAAATATGTAGAAAAGCAGATATCAATAGAAACATTACGAAATCAGGCAAAGTATAAAGTGAGTGATAGAATTAGACATTTTCAACAGGGTTGAGTTTGAATATATAAATTAGGAAAAAAACAAATATGTAGTCACCAATAGGATTGACAATTGACAGCATTAGGCAACCTGGACATGGATGTTTTTAGAAATCCATGTTCACTTTCCATTTAGGCTTTGGTACAATCATAAGTGTGACCTTTCCATTTTTTGTCCAGAATATTACTGTGATAATGAGGTGACATGAGTATTTCTTTCACCATTTCTGGGAGCAATATATTGAAGATGTAAAATGAGAATCGGGGGTACAAAGAGGTGTACCCTGTTTCTAGGAACATAGAGAAAAAGCATGAATAGACCATACTGTGAATAAATAATATAACTTTTTTGAACTTTAAATAATGAATTAACTGATATCTGAAAAATTAAAGGAAATCGTATATTGATATACAATCATTCATTCCAACCAGGTATATATCTAATGGAAATATTAGTGTTTTAGTTTATTATGAAGAGTGTGTGAGTTTTGCTTCAAAATGATTATGGAAATTCAAAATAATGTGTTTGGAAAGAAGTCTCATGAAAAGACCAGTCAAGAAACCCTGACAATACATGTGTTCTGAAGCAAGATGATTAAAGTTGAAACAAATGCTTATTAATTTGTGAACTTGTGGATGAAATGTATATCCTGTGATGTGCAAAAACTAAAAAACAATAATGTACCAGTGTCGAATACAAATGAATGACAAATTACATATCATGTCCCATAGGAGTCTACTTGCATTGATGTTAGACTAGGTCAGTTACTGTAGAATAATTAGGATTTGTATGCACCATTCACTGAAGTTAGTTTTCAGTACTAGGAAACAAATATGTATTTCAGGTGGATGAATATTTCTGATTATAATCTTGTGAACAGTTGATTATAAATCCACATACATGAACATGAATAAATTTAGAGTGTGTATATTAGACACATATATTTCATATTTTGAAAAATTTGGAGAGTATATCTATATCTATATCTATATCTATATACACACACACACACACACACACACACACAACACTCACAGACATTAAAAAGTACCAATATAAATG
Source organism: Callospermophilus lateralis (assembly GCF_048772815.1). Classification (NCBI taxonomy): domain Eukaryota; kingdom Metazoa; phylum Chordata; class Mammalia; order Rodentia; family Sciuridae; genus Callospermophilus; species Callospermophilus lateralis. The sequence continues at coordinate 114,429 of NW_027513317.1, read as the reverse complement.
CCAATCGAAATTCATCAGTAAATATGTATCATCCACAAATGCAAAAATATTTATTTTACTGAACATGAGTTAATGTATAATGTTGTTCTACTAGGACACTCTCCTATAGGTTGAATTTTCATTTCCAACAGCATTTAATAGGAGTGTACTCTTCTCACAATTTGTATCTGCCAAGACAGCCATCTCACAAAAATGTACGTGTGATACCTGGTAGGATTCTATATATGCATATAAATATACATGTGTGAATAGGCTACAGAAAAGGGAAACAAGAATTCACATATTTGTTAAGTTTAAAAACACATGGAGAATATTTCAATTAAAATTTGACTAGATTAATAACTCCTACCTTATATAATGCAAATGTCAAGTCCAACTATACAACATGTCTCTGGAGAACCTTTGGATGTCCTGTTGTTTATCATGAGTATACTAGACAGTGCCTTGATTGACTGTGTTTCATGAAAATGATCTAGAACAGACATGCCAGTAAGTTGCTGCCTGCTGAGTAGTGTGCCTAGAGCAGTGGTGTGTATGTGTGTCATAATACATCTCTGATGTGGCCATATGGATTTGCCATTGGCTTCCAAGTGGCTTGTGACAGACATGGTGAGGCCAGCAGACACTAAAATGAAAGGGCGTCTTGTAATATGGAGAGGTTTCATGGCAATGTTAAGAATCAGGTTGCAATAGACAAGGGAAAAAGCTATGTGGGATAGAAGCCTGGTTGGTGCATTCTCCTGCAGACCCTGACCCACCACATGTGGCAGAACTCCATCCAGCACTGTGTCCCTTTTGAACTCCTTGTATTTCGTGAAGCAAATACCAAACTCCCAATGCAGGAGAAAGAAAAACCATGAAAAAGTGGAGGATGACCAAATGGCTTCACAGCCCAGATGGGGAGAGACTTAGCACACACTGGTCACATTTTACTTAAAAGAGAGAATTCACCACTGCTGCCTCATGTTCATTAGAAAATAAGAAACCATGTCCTCCAGGTCACATAGAATCAGACCCAGCTTTGATGGTCTCACGACAAAGGAAGCTAAAGCTCCTGAAAACAACATATATTTCAAGTGCCCAACCTCAGAGGCAGTTTATCAAGAAGTCCTTTAGGCCAGCAGAGCTCCATGTTTGTGGAGTTTTTAACCTGTCCCTTACTTATGGAAACTTCTCTACCACATCCAAGGTTGTGAACTCCTGAGCATTTTCCATTCCAGTTATATATTCACAGATTTTATAACTCTTCTCCACTAATTGTGTCTTCCTTGGGGCGAAGGTAATGTCAAGGCATTGTTCTGGATGAGAGAGGGAAAATATTTTGTGTAGCACATATTTCATAGACATTGGATTCTTTTTCCTATTTTCCATTCAAAATACTGAATCCCTGACACTAACACATACCCTACTAGACTCTGACTACTAATCCTAATATGATGGAGAATAATAACCCAAATAGAACAGAAATACAAGCAGGTCAGAGGAGGCATGGTGTATTTTTGAAATTTTCTTTTGCATAATAAATGGTAGGTGTTATAAATCTAGTGAATTTTTATTTGGAATAGTTTTTCATGTGTTTTTAAAATTAACAAATATGTGAATTCCTGCCTCCCTTTCTCTGTAGCCTATACAGCACATGTATTTTTATATGTACATATAGAATCCTACCTGGTATCACACGTACATTTTTGTGAGGTTGCTGACTCGGCAGATATAAATTGTGTGAAGAGACTACCACTCTTAAACGCTGTTGGAACTAAAAATTCAACCTATGGGTGAGCTTCCTAGTACAACAACATTATACATAATTCCATGTTCAGTAAAGTATATATTTTTGCATCAGTAGATGTTATATATTTCATTATAAATTTCATTTGGCATATATTGCTACTTTTTTATGTTTCTCTGTTTGTTTTTTTGGTATATATATATATATATATATATATATATATATATATATATACTCTCCTGATTTATCAAAACATGAAATATATGTGTCTTATATACACTCTCTACATTCATACATTCATTCATGTTCATGCATTAGGAAATATAATCAACTTTTCTCAAGATTATTCTTGGAAATATTCATCCACCTGAAATACATATTTGTTTCCTTGTACTGACAACTCACTTCTGTGAATGGTGCATACAAATCCTAATAATTCTACAGTATCTGACCCAGTTTAACATCAATGCAAGTAGATGCCTATGGGACATGATGTGTATTTTGACGTTCATTTATATTCAACACTGCTACATTAATATTTCTGCAGTTTTTGCACATCATAGGATATATATTTCATCCACAAGTTCACAACTTTATAGGTATTTTTTCACTTTTAATCATTTCCTCTTCAGAACACATGTATTCCTCCCGGTTTCTTGACTGGTCTTTTCATGAGACTTCTCTGCAAACACATTTTTTTAATTTCATAATCAGTTTTGAAGCAAAACTCACACACTTTTCATGATAAACCGTAAATCTAATATCACCATTAGATGCATAACTGTTTGGAATGAATGATTGTATATCAATATTAGGTTTCCTGTATATTTTCAAAAATCAATTCAATCCATTATTTAAAGTTCGAACCAGTTATATTATTTATTCACAGTATGGTCTATTCATGCATTATCTCTATATTCATAGGCACAAGGTACACCTATTTGTACCCCCAATTAATTTATACGTCTTCAAAATATTGCTTTCCTACATATTTTACCCAGTTCATCATTGTGACTGACTCTTCACATGTGCTGACATTTACATTCACTCTCTACCTGAAACCCTATTGCTAAAGAACTTTTGGTCCAAATCCTATACTCACTCTTTTATCTAAACCTACCGACTATTTTCCTAATCCTACCGAATATCCCTTTTTGACTGGATGTTCTCTTCCACATTCAATCATCCAAATTAGAAGGTCCTATGCCATAGTATATTGATTTAACTGAGACAACTGTGCAGGACATAAATCAATGCTAAGTATCCCAATCAAGGGCCCAATGCCCTTCTGGGCTTCAAAACTTACCTAGATTTCTGTTTTCATACTTATATTTCACCTATATATTCTTATAAATATCGCAGGTTCCTAATACAAATATTCATTCCAGAGAATGATTCATAACCCAAATTGAACATGTTATTAACCCTAACCATACACTTTTCCCTCAATCTAATTTTACAGAAGAGCAGGGACAGAGTTGGTCTTACAATACAGGAATATAGGCGATCTTCCAGCTGCTGAAATCTAAAAGGTCCATGCTGAAATGATCCTTGGAGAAGATGTAGGCAGCTATGAAGGACATGAGAGAGCAAAAGTCATCTTCCATGGCAAACAACCTGGTCAGGTTGATGGGATGTGTCTGAATTAGCCTCTCTCTTCCTAATGTAGAGAAGATGGACCAAACCATGCCTGTGTGGAGAGCTGTTCCCCTGTGCCTATGGTTGATATACCATTCTAACATATGAATGAGTCACAGCAAGTAGAGGCAGCCTCCATCTTTTGGGAACCATGTAAGCAACTGTTAAAACAAAGTGGTTTCCAAGGCAGTGACTTCATTCAGATCTTGAAGAAAGTGACATCACCTAACAGTTTTGGTAATGAAAGTCTGTGATCTTGGGATCCAGGAAACCAGGCACACAAAGTCAAACCCACTCCATGTCCCAGTGGGCTCACTTGTTTGGATTTAACAAGACAGAGTCACTCTTTCTTTGTACCTACTGATGTGAGGACAGCCAAATGCCTGGAAACTATGAAGACTGGCCTTTCCAGAGAAAGCAGGTAGTTTCTCACCATGGGCTCCTGACAACTTCACAGAGTTGGCCAAAGAGACCAGATTGGAGACAGGACACGCCATTTTGGGGGAACATAGTATGGCCCACAAGTCAGAGGACACTCCTGATAGTCACAGACCTACTTGGGGAAAGGAGGTGACTTTTTGGGTGTGAGTGTGAGTTTGTGGTTTTGTCTCATGTTCTGAGAATAGTTAGGAAAGCTGGTTTGTTTGTTTTGGAGTGGACTGTGTCTAGTAAGTCCTTTGACAAGGTGAGTGTTTCTGTGTCTATATATCATACTGTGTCCGTGATTGTAGACATTAGAAAAGAGAATGCATCAATGGATGTGTCCTGTCTACGAGAAATCTTCAAAGCATTCATCCTGTGCAATTTATGAATGGACTGCAGGTTGCCGTATGAATGGGCAACTCCTGCCATCTTTCTAAATTCCTGTTTTCTTCCTGAATTCTGGACACTCTCCAGAATACGCTCATGATTTTGTGTCCAAGATATGTACCACCTCCATCTCTGTGACATGGCCATGTACTGGATAGCTGATGGGAATGGTGAGTATCTCAGAAAACTCAGATATCAGTATGCCCAAGAAAGTCTCAGTGGAGAAACCCTGCTTTGGGCCTTTTGCTTACCTATTCTGTTGCCCTGAATGTCAGGAAGGTCTTTGCCTCAGGCCACACTTTGTGAAGCCTGCAGAAAATAGTTTTCAAATGGAAATGAATGGTCATTACCTGTGCCTCTTTGCTTAATTGCTTTGAAAATGGATGTTTCTGAATCAGCCTCTCGGCCCTATGTGAGGCTGTGGCTTGGATTCACAGCACATGATGGGTCTAAAGAAAAATCCCATGTGTGCATCCCAAACCAAAATGGACAAAAGAGCTGTCAGAGTGGTTCTTACAATACAGGAAAGTTGGGGACCTTCCACCTGATGAGAACCTCAAATGTCCATGCACAAATGATACCTGGAGAAGTTGTAGGCAGGTATGAAGCACCTGAGAGAGCAAAAGTCATCTTCCATGGCAAACTACCTGGTCAGGATGAAGGGATGTGTCTGAATCTGAATCTCTCTCTTCTTATTGTAGAGAAGATGGACCAAACCAGGGCTGAGTGGAGAGCTGTTCCCGGGTGCCAATGGTTGATATACATTCTATCTTATGAAAGTGTCACAGGAAGTAGGGGCAACCTCCATCTTATGTTACCCTTGGAAGCAACTGTTAGGACAAAGTGGTTGCCAAGGCAGTGACCTCATTCAGTTTCAAAGAATGTGACATACCTCATTTCCTTGGTGATGGAACTCTCTGAACTTGGTATCCAAGAAGCCAGGCACCCAGAGGCAGTCCCAGTCCCAGTCCCAGTGGGCTCACTTGTTTGGATTTACCAAGGACAGAGTCAGTTTTCTTGGTACCTAAAGATGTGAGGATGGCCAAATGCCAGGAGAGCTCTGAAGATGGACCTTTCCTGAGAAAACAGGTAGTGGCTAACCACTTTTTCCTGACATCTTCACAGAGTTGGTCAAGGAAACAAGATCTGAGAGAAGACAGGCCATTTCGGGGGAACAGAGTATGGCCCACCAGTCAGTGGACACTCCGGATAGTCACAGACCTACTTGGGGGAAGGAGGTGCCTTTGTGGGAGTGGGTGTGGGTTTGTTGTTTTGTCTCATGTTCTGAGAATAGATAGGAAAGGCGGTTTGTTTGGTTTGGATTGGACAGTTTCTAGTAAGTCATTTGACTCGGCGAGTGTTTCTCTTTCTGTGTATCCCACTGTGTCCGTTGTTGTAGACATTAGAAAAGAGAATGCATTAATGGATGTGTCCTCTCTAGTATAAATCTTCCCATAATTCATCCTGCCCAATATATGAATGGACTGCAGCTTGTCTTATCGATGTGCAACACCTGCTATCTTTCTAAGTTGTTGTTTTCTTCCTGAATTCTGGCCACTCTCCAGAATAGGCTCATGGATTTGTGTCCAAAATATGTACCACCTCCAAGCTCTGTGACATGGCCATGTACTGGATAGCTGAAGAGAATGGCGAGCATCTCAGAAAACTCAGATATCAGTGTGACCAGGAAAGTCTCACTGCAGAAACCTTGCTTTGGGCCTTTTGCTTACTTATTGTTGTGTTGCACTGAATGTGAGGAAGGTCTTTGCCTCAGGCCACCCCTTTGTGAAGCCTGAAAAAACAGTTTTCAAATGGAAATGAATGGGCCTCACCTGTGGCTCTTTGCTTAATTGCTTTGGAAAGGGATGTGTCTTTATCAGCCTCTTGGACCTGTGTGTGGCTGTGACTTAGATTCTCAGCACCTGATGGATCTTAAGAATGATCCCATGTGAGCTTCCAAAACCAAAATGGCAAAAAATATCATTCATTGTGCATGAAGTCTCTTGCCTTCCTCTATTAGGTTCCTGCACTTCATCAAATGAGAATAGGGATTCTGTGGGTCAAATGAGTTCTTCAAAGCCCTGCAGAGGTGCTTGTGTTTTCGCATGACTCACCTAAAGAATCAACACCTAAAATCAGTAGGCCTCAAATTGGAGAAACACAGAAGTATTAACGGCAGGCTTATTTGTTCACTCCTGGTTCACAGAAACGGTGTCCAGGCTACCCTGACTTTAGGCAAATGAGGGACAAATGAGCAGATTTTGGACATTGTCTTGGGCTGCGCCCCTCATGGAAACCTCCAGCCAGAGGTTAAGATGATTGACTATATGGAATAAGGTGAGGGCCATGTGGGAGTGTTTTGGTTTTGATTTTGGTCATTTGTGTGGCATTGGAAAAAATGACTGGGTACACGTGGGCTTGAAGTCTGGTGTGATTCCCCTTAGAGACTGGGTTTTGGAAATGAACTCAGAGAAGCATTGCCATGAATTTTGTTGGGATTTGAAGAGGCCACACATGAAAGTCGCTCTTGGAAACTGAGACCTAGGCCCCGGGTGGATTTCCAGAGAGGCCTGGGAATCTCAGCAAAGATATCACATGATTTTATTCTTAAAGAAATGGCAGCCATAGTTGAGAGTCAAAACACACATGGACCTCACATTGTAGACCTCAATGGGCCTGGCCTAATGTGACCTTTCGTCCACTCTTGGGAAGCCGTGCCTGTGAGAGTTCTCCAGAGATTTCATTGAAATGAGCTTCCTCACCATTTAAGGTTGCTGAATGAACTGAAATCCACAGTGCCTCCAACTTCATTCTTGAAAAATGGCTAGATAAATACCATGAAATTTTTGAAATTCCTATGACCAGGTGGCACTGGAGAAACATTGGATGTCCAGTTGCTGATCATGATTATATCAGACAGTGCCTTGACTTACTGAGTTTCATGAAAATGGTGTAGAACAGAGATGCCAGTAAGTTGGAGCCTTCTGAGTAGTGGGTCTAGAGCAGTGGTGGGGAGGTGTTTGATAAAACATCCGTGGTAGGGCCATGTGGATCTACCATTGGATTCCAAATGGCTTGTAACTGACATGGTGCAGCCAGCAGACCCTTATATGTAAAGGCATATTGTTATATGGAGAGTTTTCAGAGAAAAATTAAGAATCAGGTTGATATGGACAAGGGGGCAATGGGGCAAGCTGTGAGAGATAGGAGCCTAGTTGGTGCATTCTCTTGCAGACCCTGACCCACCACACGTGACAGAACTCCCTCCAGCACTGTGTCCCAGTTTAGCTCCTAGTATTTCGTGAAACAAATACCAAACTCACAGTGCAGAAGCAAAAACACCACAAAAAGTGGAGGAGGACCAAATGGCTTCACAGTCAACACGGGGAGACACTTAGTCCCCAGTGGCCTCAGTTTACCTACAAAGAGAGGATTCAGCACTGCTTCATCTAGTTCATTGGAAATAAGAAACCATGTCCTCCAGGTCACATAGATGCAGACCCAGCTTTGATGGTCTCACTACAAAGGAAGCCAAATCTCCTGAAAACAACATATAATTCAAGTGTGGAAGCTCAGAGGCAGTTTCTCAAAAAGTTTTTATGCCAGCAGAGCTCCATGTTTGTGGAGTGTTTACCCTGTCCCTTAGTTTTGGAAACTGCTCTACCACCTCCAAGGTTGTGAACTCCTGAGCATTTTCCAATCCAGATATGTATTCACTGATTTTGTAACTCTTCTCCTCTAATTGTGTCTTACTTGGGGTGAAGGTAATGTCAAGGCATTGTTCTGGATGAGAGCAGGAGGATATTTGTGCAGCATATATTTACATACACATTGGATTCATTTTCCAATTTTCCATTCGAAATATTGAATCCCTGACACTAACCCATACCTAGTAGACTCAGACTATTCATCCTAATATAATGGAGAAAATTAACCCAACACAATAGAAATACAAGCACTTCAGAGGAGACATGTTGTATAGTTGCACTTGACATTTGCATTATATAAGGTAGGAGTTATAAATCTAGTCAAATTTTAATTGAAATATTCTCCATGTGTTTTTAAACTTAACAAATATGTGAATTCTTGTTTCCCTTTTCTGTAGCCTATTCACACATGTATATTTATATGCATATATAGAATCCTACCAGGTATCACACGTACATTTTGGTGAGGTGGCTGTCTTGGCAGATACAAATTGTGAGAAGAGTTCACTCCTCCTAAATGCTGTTGGAAATGAAAATTCAACCTATAGGAGAGCGTCCTAGTAGAACAACATTATACATTAACTCATGTTCAGTAAAATAAATATTTTTGCATTTGTGGATGATATATATTTACTGATGAATTCGATTGGCATTTATATTGGTACTTTTTAATGTCTGTGAGTGTTGTGTGTGTGTGTTTGTGTGTGTGTGTGTGTGTATATATATATATATATATATATATATAGATATAGATATAGATATAGATATAGATATAGATATAGATATTGATATAGATATACTCTCCAAATTTTTCAAAATATGAAATGTATGTGTCTAATATACACTCTCTAAATTCATTCATGTTCATGTATGTGAATTTATAATCAACTTTTCACAAGATTATAATCAGAAATATTCATCCACCTGAAATACATATTTGTTTCCTAGTACTGAAAACTAACTTCAGTGAATGGTGCATACAAATCCTAATTATTCTACAGTAACTGACCCAGTCTAACATCAATGCAAGTAGACTCCTATGGGACATGATATGTAATTTGTCATTCATTTGTATTCGACACTGGTACATTATGATTTCTTCAGTTTTTGCACATCATAAGATATACATTTGCCAAGGCAGTGACCTCATTCAGTTCCAAAGAATGTGACATACCTCATTTCCTTGGTGATGGAACTCTCTGAACTTTGTATCCAAGGAGCCAGGCACCCAGAGGCAGTCATAGTCCCAGTCCCAGTGGGCTCACTTGTTTGGATTTACCAAAGATAGAGTCAGTCATTCTTGGTACCTACTGAAGTGAGTATTACCAAATGCCTGGAGAGCTCTGAAGAGGGAGCTTTCGTGAGAAAGCAGGTAGTGGCTCTCCACTTTTTCCTTACAACTTTACAGAGTTGGCCAAGGAAAACAGATCTGAGAGAGGACAGGCCATTTCGGAAGAACAGAGTATGGCAACCAGTCAGAGGACACTCTGGTTAGTCACACACCTATGGGGAAGGAGGTGCCTTTTTGGGAGTGGGTGTGGGTTTGTGGTTTGTCTCATGTTCTGAAAATAGGTAGGAATGGCGGTTTGTTTGTTTTGGAGTGAACTGTTTCTGGTATGTCGTTTGAAGAGGTGAGTGTTTCCATGTCTGTGTATCCCACTGTGCCTGTGGTAGTAGACATGAGAAAAGAGAATGCAGCAATGGATGTGTCATGTCTAGTATAAAGCTTCCCAGCATTCATCCTGCCCAATTTATGAATGGAGTGTGGCTTGCCTTATGCACGGGCAACAACTAATACCTTCCTAAGTCCCTGTTTTCTTCCTGAATTCTGGCCACTCTCTAGAATAGGCTCATGGTTATGTGTCCAAGATATGTACCAAATCCAAGGTCTTTGACATGGCCATGTACTGGATACCTGAATGGTATGGCCAGCATCTCAGAAAACTCAGATATCAGTGTGACCAGGAAAGTCTCAGTGGAGATACCCTGCTTTGGGCCTTTTGCTTACCTATTGTTCTGTTGCCCTGAATATCAGGAAGGTCTTTGTCTCATGCAACCCCTTTGTTAAGCCTGAAGAAAACAGTTTTCAAATGGAAATGAATGTGCATCACCTCTGGCTCTTTGCTTAATTTCATTGGAAAAGGATGTGTCTGATTCAGGCCCTTTGCCCTGTTTTAGGCTGTGACTTTGATTCTCAGCACCTGATGGATGTAAAGAAAGATCCCATATGTGCATCTAAACCAAAATGGAAAAACGTTCAATCAATGTGCATGAATTATATTGCCTTCCTTTGTTAGGTTTCTGAAATCCATCATGTCAGAATAGGGATTCTTTGGGTGAAATGAGTTCTTCAAATCTCTGCAGAGGTGCTTGGCTTTTCTCATGACTCCAATTCACAAAAAGAATCTAGACCCCACAGTCAGAGAGCCTCAAATTGGAGAAGCGAAGCAGTATTAAGGGCAGGCCTATTTGATCACTCCTGGTTCACAGGAAGGGTGTCCAAGCCACCCTGACATTTTGCAAATGAGCGGCCAGGGAGCTTATTTTGGACACTGTCTTGGGATGTGCCTCTCATGAAAACCTCCATCCAGATGTTATGATGAGTATCTTTATGGTAGAAGATGAGGGCCATGTAGGAGTGTTTTGGTTATAATTGTGGTCATTTGTGTGGCAGTTGGAAATGATGACTGGGTCCACCTGGGCATGAATTCTGCTGTGATTCCCCTTAGAGACTGAGTTCTGGAACTGACCTCAGAGAAGTATTGACATGAATTGTGTTGGGATTTTAGGAGGCTAGGAATGAGAGTTGCCATTGGAACCTGGGATCAAGGCCCAGAGTGGCTTTCCACAGAACACTGGGAATCACAGCCAGGATATTACATGATTTTATTCTGAAAGACTTGGCAGGCATAATTGAGATTCAAAACACACTTGGACCTCGCTTTGTAGACCTCAATGGGCCTGGCTTCATGTGACTTTTTGGCCACTCTTTGGGTAGACTTGCCTGTGAGAGTGCTCCAGAGATTTCCCTGAAATTAGCTTCCTCACCATTTAATGGTTCCTGAATGAATTGAAACCAACATTGCCTCCAAATGCATCTGTGAAAAAATGCTAGATAATTACCATGAAATTTTAGAAATTCCGATGACCAGCTGGCACTGGAGGACCTTTGATGTCCTGTTGATGATCATGAGTATAACAGACAGGGCCTTGATTGACTGGGTTTCATGAAAATGGTGTAGAACAGAGATGCCAGTAAGTTGGGGCCTGGTAAGTAGTGGGCCTAGAGCTGTGTTATGCAAATGTGTGATAAAACATCTGTGGTGGGGCCATGTGGATCTTCCATTGGCTTCCAAATGGCTGTGACTGACATGGTGCAACCATCACACCCATATATGTAAAGGCATATTTTTATATGGAGAGATTTCAGGGCAATGTTCAGTATCATGTTGCTATTGTCAAGGGGGCAAGCTACTTGAGATAGAACCCTGGTTGGTGCATTCTCCTGGAGACCCTGCCAACCACACCTGACAGAACTCCCTTCAGCACTGTGTCCCATTTGAACTCGTTGTATTTCATGAAGCAAATACCAAACTCCAAGTGCAGCAGCAAGAAACACCACGAAAATTGGAGGATGACCATTGGTTTCACAGTCCACACGGGAAGACCCTTAGCCCTCAGTGGCCACAGTTTACCTACAAAAAGAGAATTCATCACTGCTGCCTCATTTTTATTTGAAAATAAGTAACCATTTCCTCCAGGTCACATAGATGCAGATCCAGCTTTGATGGTTTCAATACAAATAAAGCTAAAGCTCCTGACAACAACATATATTTCAAGTGCCCAACCTCAGAGGCAGATTCTCAAAAAGTCTTTTGGCCAGCAGAGCTCCATGTTTGTGGAGTGTTTACCCTGTCTCTTACTTTTGGAAACTCCTCTACCACCTCCAAAGATGTGAAATCTGGAGCATTTTCCATTCTAGATATGTATTCACAGATTTTCTAACTCTTCTCCTCTAATTGTGTCTTACTTGGGGCGAAGGTAATGTCAAGGCATTGTTCTGGAGGAGAGTGGGAAGATTTTTCCGTAGCATATATTTGCATACACATTGGATTCAGTGTCCTATTTTCAATTCAAAATACTGAATACCTGACTCTAACCCATACCCTACCAGACTCTGACTACTAATCCTAATATGATGGAGAAAAATAACCCATAAAGAATAGAAATACAAGCAGTTCAGAGTAGGCATGGTGTATAGATGGACTTGCCTTTTGCATGATACAGAGTTGGAGTTATAAATCTAGTCAATTGTTTGTTGAAATAGTTGTCCTTGTATTTTTAAGGTTAACAAATATGTGAATTCCTGTCTCCCTTTCTCTGTATTCTTATATGCACATATAGATTCCTATCTGGTACCACAGGTACATTCTTGTGAGGTGGCTGACTTGGCAGATACAAATTGTTAGAAGAGATCACTCCTACTAAACCCTGTTGGAACTGAATATTCAACCTATGGGTGAGCTTGCTAGTTGAACAGCATTATACATAAATCCATGTTCAGTAAAATGAATATTTTTAGATCTGTGGATGGTATATATTTTATAATGAATTTTGATTGACATATATATTGCTACTTTTTTGTCTGTGTGTTTGTTTTATGTATATGTATATATATGTATATCTATCTATATATATATATATATATATATATATATATATATATATATATATATATACACTCTCCAGATTTTACAAAATATGAAATATATGTGTCTTATATTCACTCCCTAAATTCATTCATGTTCATGTATGTGGATTTATAATCAACTATTCACAAGATTATTCTCAAAATATTCATCCACCTGAAATTTGCCCAATGCTCTCAAATGTCAATCCTATTTGTGACTACATATTTGTTTCTTCCTAAGATTATATATTTAAACTCAACCCTGTTCAAAATGTCTAATCCTATCACACACTTTATACTTTGCCTGATTTTGTAATGTCTCTATTGATATATGCTTTCCTACATATTTTCCCCACTTCATCATTGTGACTGACTCTTCACTTGTGCTGACATTTACATTCACTCTCTAATCGAAATCCTATTGCTAAGAATCTTTTGTTCCAAATCTTATACTCACCCTTCTTCCTAAACTTACTATCTTCCTAATGCTACAGACTATCCCTTTTTGACTGGATGTTCTCTTCTACATTCAATCATCCAAGTAAACGTGGTGCGAGCTTCAGAGGAGGAGACTACCAACAGGCTATCTCATGCAACATCAAAGGGTTTATTGGGTGTCCAGAATGCTGGGGTTCAGAGCTCACCTGAATATAGCAGATAGCCCTGAGAATAGCTGAAGTAGAGCTAATTAACTTTCCCTGGAGAGAGAAGGGAGGGAATTGTATTGATGGGTCAGGGCGAGTGGGCGGTTTGCATGCAACTGGGAAAGGGAGTACATTCTGCAATTTGGCAGCTGGGGATAGAACATTCTGGGAACAAGATTTGCAAACATTTCTCAAGATTTCAACAGTGTTCTGTTAAGCATACAGAAAAACAAGATGTGACAAGTACCTATTTTATTAATATTTCATTCCCCACTTCTTCTTCTGGCTAATTTTAATCATAAAAATGATCATTGGAGGGTGTCACATTCAATGTCTGCTAGTGGGGTATTACCATAAGTTTAACTCCTCCAATTTGAGCCTGGAGAAAAGACATTACACGGTTGAGCAAACAGGGTTTTATAGTTAGCAATAATATGAGGATTATTATTGGACCGGCCAGGGTTGATAAAAACGTAGTTAACCAGGGGGACGGTGTGAACCAAGACTCAAGCCACCCTTTTGGGCCCTCTCTCACTTGTTGATGCTCTTCAAGGTGTCTTTTAAATTTACTCATAGATTTTATTACGACTCCAGTATAGTCAGCATAAAAACAACATTCTTCCCTCAATGAAGCACAATGGCCCCCTTCTCTAATGAAGAGGAGGTCCAACCCTCAACTGTTCTGTAAAACAACTTCAGAGAGAGAGGTTAAAGTTTCATTCAAAGCCCTGAAGGAGGTTTCTAATATCTTACTTTTGCTCTATTGCTGCTTCTAATTGGGTCATCTTTTGTGTCCCATGGACAATGCCACTGGTTCCTCTGCCCACCCGTGCAGCAACTCCTATTCCTAATAGGATGGCTAAAGTGAGGGATATATGTTCCCAGTGGAACCGGTTGTATGCCCCCCCTATTTGATCTTCAAATGAACCTGCGTCATGATAGAGCACTCTGGGAAACATCTGCACCATTACACAATTTATCACATATCTTGATCATTTCATGAAAACATAAACGATGTTTAAGTATATAGAATTATGCTGTTGTAGGCACTGACAAAGCAAGGCACCTAAGATAGCACTCAAGAGAGGGAAACAGTCCTATTTGGTTGCAACCGGATTCAGAGGGCATTGCTTCTATTGTAATCAATTAATCCCCTGAAACTCAAGTTTAGGTAGTTTCAGAATTTTGTACCCAACATATAAGGGATGGGGCTCAGAAGTTCACAGTCTTCAGAAGTTTAAAAAAGCAGTATTTGTTTCTGTTTTTCCTTCTGTTCTGGGCAAGTTAACTTTTCAAGGACACCTGGGAGGAGGAGAGCTTTTTCTTCCCTTTCTTATTTTCCCCCTGCCAGCTGTTACCATGGAGCCCGGTTGGTAATTTCTTTATCTTAGAAATGTAGCCATCTCTGTGAAGCCCCAGCTGAAGGCCAGAGGACTTGTTCACATATTTTGTGAAAAACTAGTTAGGGGTTGTCTAGCTTAGAAGTACTGAGATTTTTAGCCAGTGGCCAAGTAGAACAGGGCAATACGAAAGAGAAAGTTTATCTACATTAAAGTCTTTATTGGGACTGTTTTGCTGAAAGTTCAAAACTCAGCCATGGTGAAGACTTCTGAAGAAGGTCATTTAAGACTTTTCTGTGGGCCTGGTACAGAGGGGGAAAGACGGGGAAGGTGGGGCTGAGAGCCCCTCCGAGGATCTGAGAATGAGGGAAAAGAGAAATGTAAAAGAATAATGCGAAAGGGTATTGGGAATTTCCTAGCAGCAAACTTGAGCAGTAGATCAGGTAGAGCAGAGTGAAAGACGGGAGTGAGGATCCCAAAATCCTGTGAGGGACTTTAAATTTTAGTAACCTGTTTTCAGTGATGACAAAGCAACTTTAAAGGCCAATTATATTACATCTTGGATAAGGGTCTCAGGGCTCTCCTCAGCTCGTTTGAGCATTGGGTTAGCTGGTAAGAGGACCTGGTGGGACCCGGTGAGGGCACTGACAGGAGATGAGAGGAATGAGTCGGTGGCGCGGTACCTATGTACCTGCCACCTCAGCAAGGGGGCGATGGTCTGAGAACTGGTGGAGCTTTGGGTTTCTGATCTAGTTATTGGAGGGGAGAAATCAAGTTGCTGAGATGGGAGTGACATCAGAGGGTCTGGAGCAGAAGGCTGAGGATAATGATCTATTGGAGAAGCATAGTTCAGGATGTGAGTGAGGGAGGGAAAAGGCTTCCATAGGGGAATTTCCTTTCACTCTTTTGAGCACTTGCAGAAGTTAAAAAGGTCATGCAAAATTTGAGGATCTAGAGACTCCTCTGGGTGCCATAGTTTTTGGTTGTCTAATTGGTAATGTGGCCAATGCTGTGTACTGAATTTGATGAAGAATTGGGGTTCCATCAGGCAGCCCCTGTATGCACACATTCCCATGACATACAGAAAAAGTCGGCTTTTCCCCCACACAGCCATTACTCTTTGTGGCTTTGATAGTCTGCCAGGCAAACTTAGTAATCTAGACTAGCCAACCTGCATCTGGCTTGCATGTCCCTACATCCATAATGTTTGTTTCCATTATCTATGGTACAGAAGGGATTTAATGGTATTTTAGTGGGATCCTCTTCATCAGGGATATCACAATAGGAAACACCTATAGCCAGCTAACAAATGTCTGGGTGGAGAGATGGCCACCAGGTCCTAAGGGGGCTGTATGCGAGATAAACCATACTTCTTTTCCAGTAGGATTTGTGATCAGACATCACTGCTTAATGGGCTGATGAGGATTAGGACTACTTGTAGCCAAGGGGAGAGTATATAACCTTATTCACATTGCGAATACACAATTTGAAACTGTTACCAGTCTTTTTCAGTTTCCAGAAAGATTCTGTACAGGGAGCAGGCTTGAGATGAGAGGCATGGATCCAGGAAGTGATTCTGTTTACGTTTACCACTGTAGGTGTTATAATAGCACCTGGTATGGTCCTTTTCAGCGGGGTACCAGGGATGACACCTGATATCATCTTACATAGATGAAATCTCTTACTTGATATGGATGTGGAATCCCCTGGTTCCCAGTTGGGTAGGCAGTGGCCAGCTGTTTTCACAGGTATTACTGAGTTCTTTCAAGATCTTTAAGTCTGTCAAGCAAGGGGGTGTGGAAAGGATCTTTAGGTCTTACAGTTGGGCTTAGGTCCCCTACTGGAGGAGGGCCACCATAAAGAATTTCACATGAAACAAAGGGATTTTTTCTTGCATGAAACATTGCATAAGGCAGGAGCATAGTCCAATCTTATGCTGGTCTCTAAGCTTAATTTCGTTAAGGTCTCTTTAATGGTTCTATTCATTCTTTCTACTTGTCTTGAACTCTGTGGTCTATAAGCACAATTTAACTTCCAATTAATCCCCAGGTTCCTGGCTAACCCCTGACTTACCTGGGCCATGAACATCGGTCCATTGTCAGATCCTATTACCGGCTTAGCTTCCTCCAATGGTAGAGAGGCTTAGTCAGCAGCAGCGGAATCACTTAGAGTGTGTTGTGTGTTAGGGGACGAGGGCAGGGGATAAGGAGGGGGAGAAGAGTCCAGTAGAGTCAAATCTGTGACTCAGGGAGAACAGAGGGTGGAGGAGGAGGAGGTTGAGAGGGTTTGAGAGATCATGGGGGAAGGAGTAGGAGCAGAGGTAGGGGCAAGGAAAGGCTTCACCCATGGAGGAGGAGATTTGCAGAGGTCCTGCCAAGTTAAGATATATGGCTGTTGATCCGGATGGCTATGTGGCGCTGGCTGAAAGACAATACCTCTGACTTTTTAAATTAGTGGGAAGTAGAAAGATCCTTCTAGGGGCCATAGGACTCCAAGATGGGCCATTCTGAGGCACAGAGATTCTGCCAGGTCCAGCGTTTTACTAAAAAAAGAAAGATTCTGAGTCCTTAAGCGGACTTTGGTCCAGTGATCAAGGGTCAGGGACAGAGGCATTGACGTGCTCTGTTCCATAATGAAAGTTCCACAAACAGTAAAGCAAGGACACACGACACAGATAAGACAAGACCATAAAGACAGGCAATGAACGTCCAACACTGAGACCAGGAATGAGTAGCCGGCAAAACCCAATGGTATGGCAATAACGAATCTAAAAGAAAATATCACTGAGTCGAGAAGACTATTGTTCCTTGATTTCCCGAGTTCTCTGCGGGGTCCTCCAGAGTGGTGCCCTTTGTCTCTGTGACATGTCTCTCAGCCACCGTCGGAGAGAGCCCAGGCTCTTCATCTCCAGCAGTTTTGCCAAGCCCTAACAAGAAATCTGAAACCAGAAAGAGGCGCCTTACTTGCTCCGAGAGGAGCCCGTTGGGGTCTCTCGTCCGCCACTACTGGAACTCGGTGGAACCTCAATATGTAAAGGTCAGGCGAGTGTCAGAGGAAGATACTACCAAGAGACTGTCTCATGCAACAGCAAAGGGTTTATTTGTGGTCCAGCATGCTGGAGCTCAGAGCTAAATTAAATAGAGCAGAGACCTCTGAGAACAGCTTAAGCAGAGCTTATATACTTTCCTTGGAGAGGGAAGAGAGGGAAGTTCAGTGATGGGTAAGGGCGAGTGGGCTGTTTGCATGACACCGAGTGAGGGAGTACATTCTGCAGTTCGGCTGTTGGGAACAGTACATTCTAGAACAAGATTAGCAAACATTTCTCAAGATTTCAACAGTGTTTTGTTAAGCATACAGAAAAACAGGAAGTGACAAGTACCTATTTTATTAATTTTATTAACCTTTCACTACCGACTATGCCTTTTTGACTTGATGTTCCTTCTACATTAATTCATGCAACGTACAAGGTGCTATGCCATTGTATATCAATTTATCTGAGACAACTCTGCAGAACGTAATTCAACACCACGTATCCCTATCAAGGGCCCAATGCCCTTCTGGGCTTCAAATGAGACTTAAATTTCTTTTTTCATACATATATTTCTGCTATATATTCTTCTACACATAGCAAGTTCCCAATACGATCATTCATCCAGCAAAATGATTTCTAACCCAAATCGAGCATGTTTTTAACCATAACCGGACACTGTTCCCTCAATCTAACTTTACAGAAGAGCAGGGAAGGAGTTGATATTACAATACAGAAATGTAGAAAAACTTCCACCTGCTGAGAACCTCAAAGGTCCATGCAGAAATGATCCCTGGAGAAGATGTAGGAAGCAATAAAGGACCTGAGAGACCAAAAGTCATCTTCCATGGCAAACAACCCGGTCAGGATAAAAGGTTGTGTCTGAATCAGATTTTTTTTTAATGTAGAGATCATGGACCAAACCAGGCCTGTGTGGAGATCTATTCCTGGGTGCCTTTGGTTGATATACCATTCTAACTTGTGAAAATGTCACAGGAAGTAGGGGCAGCCTCAATCTCTTGGGACCCTTGGAAGCAACAGTTAGGACAAAGTGGCTGCCAAGACAGTGCCCTCATTCAGTTCAGGAAGGAAGTGACCTCACCTCACTTTCTTGGTGATGGAACTCTCTGAACGTGGGATCCAGGAAGCCAGGCACACAGAGCCAGTCCCAGTCCCAGTCCCAGTGGTCTCACTTGTTTGGATTTACCAAGGACAGGGTCAGTATTTTTTGGTACCTACAGATGTGAGGAAGGCCAAATGCCAGGAAAGCTCGGATGCAGGGCTTTTCATGAGAAAGCAGGTAGTAGCTCACCGTTGGCTGCTAAGAAGTTCACAGAGTTGGCCAAGGAGACAAGATCTGAGACAGGAAAGGCCATTTTGGGGGAACATATTATGGCCCACAAGTCAGAGGACACTCTGGATAGTCACAGACCTACATAGGGGAAGGAGGTGCCTTTGTGGGTGTAGTTGTGGGTTTGTGGTTTTGTCTCATTTTCTGAGAATAGGTAGGACAGTCGGTTTGTTTCATTTGAAGTGGACTGTTTCTAGTAAGTCTTTTCACAGGGCGAGTGTTTCTATGTCTGTGTATTCCACTGTTTCCGTGGTTGTAGACATTAGAAAAGAGAATCCATCAATGGATGTGTCGTGTCTAGTAGAAAGCTTCTCAGCATTCATATTGCCCCGTTTATGAATGGACTGTAGCTTGCCTTAAAATGAGCAACACCTGCTACCTTCTTAAGTTTCTATTTTCGTCCTGAATTCCGGCCAATCTCAAGAATAGGCCCATGGTTTTGTGTCCAAGATATGTACCACCTCCAAGCTCTGTGACATGGCCATGTACTGGATAGCTGTAGGTGATGGCGAGCATCTCAGAAAACTCAGATATCAGTGTGACCAGGAAAGTCTCAGAGGAGAAACCCTGCTTTCGGCCTTTTGCTTACCTATTGTTCTGTTGCCCTGAATGTCAGGAAGGTCTTTGCCTCAGGCCACCCCTTTGTGAAGCCTGAAGAAAACAGTTTTCAAATGGAAATGAATGGGCATACCTGTGGCACTTTCCTTAATTGCTTTGGAAAGGGATGTGTCTGAATCAGGCCCTTGGCCCTGTGTGTGGCTGTGGCTTAGATTCTCAGCACCTGATGGATCTAAAGAAAGTTACCATGTGTGCATCCAAAAGAAAATTCGCCAAAAGAGCAATTATTGGGATGAAGTCTCTCGACTTCCTCTGTAAGGTTCCTGACCTCCATCAAGTGAGAATGGGATCCTTTGGGTCAAAAGAGTTCTACAAAACCTGCAGAGGCTAGCCCATTGTGCTTGGGTTTTCTCATGACTAAAATTCACATAAAGAATCTAAACCCCACAGACAGTAGTCCTCAAATTGGAGCGGTATTAACGGCAGGCCTATTTGATCACTTTTGGTTCACAGGATGGGTGTCCAGGCCACCTTGACTTTAGGCAAATGAGGGGCAAAGGAGCTTATTTGGGACACTGTCTTGGTCTGCGCCCCTCATGAAAACCTCCAGCCAGATTATGATGAGTGTCTATATGAAAGAAGATGAGGGCCATATGGGAGGGTTCTTGTTTTAATTGTGGTAATTTGTGTGGTAGTTGGAAGAGATGACTGGGTCCACCAGGGCTTGAACTCTGGTGTGATTCCCCTTAGAGACTGAGTTCTGGAACTGACCTCAGAGAAGTATTGCCATGAATAGTGTTGGGATTTTAGGAGACCACGCATGAGAATCGCTTTTGGAAACTGAGATCTAGGCCCAGGATGGCTTTCCACAGATCTCAGGGATTCTGAGCCAGGATATCACATGATTTAATTCTTAAAGACTTGGTAGCCATAGTTGAGAGTCCAAACACACATGGACCTCACATTGTATACCTCAATGGGCCTGGATTCATGTGTCCTTTTGGCCACTCTTTGGGAAGGCTTGCCTGTGAGTGTTCTCCAGAGCTTTCATTGAAATGAGCTTCCTCACCATTTAATGGTTCCTGAATTAAATGAAACCCACAGTGCCTCCAACTTCATCCTTGAAAAATGACTAGATTAATACCATGAAATTTTTGAAATCCCCATGACCAGGTGGCACTGGATAACCTTAAGATATCCTGTTGCTGATCATGAGTATAACAAACAGTGCCTTGATTGACTGAGTTTCGTGAAAATTGTGTAGAACAGAGATGCCAGTAAGTTGGAGCCTGCTGGGTAGTGGGCGTAGAGCAGT
Source organism: Callospermophilus lateralis (assembly GCF_048772815.1). Lineage (NCBI taxonomy): Eukaryota > Metazoa > Chordata > Mammalia > Rodentia > Sciuridae > Callospermophilus > Callospermophilus lateralis. Next base: position 93,619 of record NW_027513317.1, on the reverse strand, counting down.
GGACTATAGGTGTGTAAATAAATATTTTTGGTAGGACCACCTGGATCTTACATTGGCTTCCAAAACTTGCGACTGACATGGTGCAGGCAGCAGACCTTTATATGTAAAGGCATCTTGTTATATGTAGAGGTTTCAGGGCAATGTTCAGAATCAGGTTGCTATAGTCAAGGGGAAAGCTATGTGGGATAGAAGCCTGGTTCGTACATTCTCTTGCCGACCCTGACCAACCACACATGACAGAACTCCCTCCAGCATTGTGTCCCAGTTTAACATATTGTATTTCATGAAGCAAATACCAAATTCCCAGTGCAGCAGTAAGAAACACCCTGAAAAGTGGAGGATGAAGAAATGGCTTCACAGACCACACGGGAAGACACTTAGCTCCCATTAGCAACAGTTTACCTACAAAGGGAGATTTCAGACCTGCTGCCTCATGTTCATTACAAAATAAAGAACCATGTCCTCCAGGTCACATAGATGCAGACCCAGATTTTTGGTGTCACTACAAACGAAGCTAAATCTCCTGACAATTACATATATTTCTTTTTCTTTTTTTAATTAATTTTTATTGTAGGTTGTTCGAAACAGTACATACTTCTTGATATATCAAATTTCACACTTTGATTCAAGTGGGATATGAGCTCCCATTTTTACTCCATATACAGATTGCAGAATCACATCAGTTGCAGAACCATTGATTTACATATTGCCATACATATATTTCTTGTGCCTAACCTCAGAGGAAGTTTCTCAATAAGTCTTTAGGTCAGCACAGCTCCATGTTTCTGGAGTGTTTATTCTCTCCCATACTTTTGTAAACTCTTTTACCACATCCAGTGTTGTGAACTCCTGAGCATTTTTCATTCCACATATGTATTCACAGGTTTTCTAACTCCTCTCCTCTAATTGTGTCTTACTTTTAGCGATGGTTATTTCAAGGCATTGTTCTGGATAAGAGAGGGAAGATTTTTGTGTATCACATGTTTGCATACACATTAGATTCATTTTCCTATTTTCCATTTGAAATACTGAATCCCTGACACTAACCCATACCCTACTAGACTCTGACTACTAATCCTAATATCATGGAGAAAAAAAAACCTAACTGAATAGAAGTACAGTCCTTTTATAGGAAGCATGGTGTATATTTGTATTTGTCTTCCTCTTTATCAAGAGTATGTGTTTTAAATTTAGTAAACTTTTCATTTTAATATTTCTCCATGATTTTTTAAAGTTATCACATATGTAAATTCCTGTCTCCCTTTCTCTGTATCCTATTCAGCACATGTAATTTTTTTATGCATATACAATATCCTATCTGGTATCACACGTACATTCTTGTAAGATCACTGACTTTGGAATATAAAAATTGTGAGAAGAGATGACTCTCCCTAAATAATGATGGAACTGAAAATTCCACCTATGGGTGAGCTTCCTAGTGAAAAACACTATACATAAATCCATGTTCAGTAAAATGAATATTTTTGGATTTGTGAATGAATTATATTTCATGATGAATATCGATTGGCATATATATTGCTAAATATTAATGTGTGTGTGTGTGTGTGCATGTGTGTGTGTGTGTGTGCGTGTGTGTGTGTGTATATTCTACGGATTTTAAAAAAATATGAAAAATATGTGTCTTATTATACACTCCCTAAATTCATTCATATTCATTTATGTTCATTTAAATTCAAATTTTCACAAGATTATTCTCAGTAATATTCATACACCTGAAATATATTTTGGTTTCCTACTACTGAAAACTAAGTTCAGTGGATGGTACTTAAAAATCCTAATATTTGTACAGTAACTGACCCAGTTTAACATCAATGCAAGTAGATTGCTATGGGACATGATGTGTAATTTGAAGTTCATTTTTACTCAACACTGGTACATTACTATTTCTTCAGTTTATGGACATCATAGGATGTATTTTTTCATCCACAACTTCACAAATTTTTTTGGCATTTGGTTCACTTTCAATTACTTACTACTTCAGAACACATGTATTCCTCCATGTTTCTTTACTGGTCTTTTCACTAGACTTCTTTCTAAACACATTATTTTCGATTCCATAATCATTTTTGAAGCAAAACTCACTCTTCAAGATAAACCGTAACCCTAATAATACCATTGCATATATCACTCGTTGGAATGATGGTATATATATCAATATAAGATTTCCAATATATTTTCAGATGCAAACTCAATCCATTATTTAATGTTGGATCCAGTTACATACTTTATTCACAATATGGTCTATTCATGCATCATCTCAATAATCATCAACACAAGGTACACCTATTTGTATCCCCAGTACTAATTTATAAGTTTCCAGAATATTACTCCCCTTTATGGTGGAAGAAATACTTATGTCACCTGATCTACATATACATTTTACCACAGTAGTATTCTGGACACAAAATGCAAAGGTCACACATATGATTGTACCAAAGCCTAAATGGAAAGTGACCATGGATTACTAAAAGCATCTATGTCCAGGGTGCCTACTGGTCTCAAATGTCAATCCTATTGGTTACTACATATTTGTTTCTTCCTAAGATTATATATTTAACCTCAAGCCTGTTGAAAATATCTAATCCTATCACTCACTTTATACTTTTCCTGATTTCCTAATGCCCCTATTGGTATCTGCTTTCCTACATATTTTTCCCAGTTCATCATTGTGACTGTCTCTTCACATGTGCTGACATTTACATTCACCCTCTAACTGAAAACCAATTGCTAAAGAACTTTTGGTCCAACTCCGAGACTCACTCTTCTTCCTAAACCTACTGACTATCTTCCTAATCCTACAGACTATCCCTTTTTGACTGGATGTTCTCTTCTACTTTCAATCATCCGAGGTATAGGGTCCTATGGCATTGTATATCGATTTATCTGAGACCTCGGTGCAGAACATAATTCAATCTAAGTATACCAATCAAGGGCCCAATGCTTTTCTGGGCTTCAAATCTTTCCTAGATCTCTGATCTCATAGATATATTTCACATTTATATTCTAATAAATATCACAGGTTCCCAATACCATAATTCATCCAGCAGAATGACTCCTAACCAAAATCGAACATGCTATTAACACTAACCATACACTGTTCCCTCAATCTCACTTTACAGAAGAACAGGGACAAAGTTGGTCTTAAAATCCAGGAATGTAGGGTATCATCCACCAGCTGAGAACCTCAAAAGTCCCTGCAGAAATAATCCCTTGAGTAGGTGTAGGCAGATATGAAGGAACTGAGAGAGCAAAAGTCATCTTCCATGGCAAACAACCTGGTCAGGTTGAAGGGATGTGTCTGAATTAGCCTCTCTCTTCCTAATGTAGAGAAGATGGACCAAACCATGGCTGTGTGGAGAGCTGTTCCCCGGTGCCTATGGCTGATATACCATTCTAACTTATGAATGAGTCACAGCAAGTAGAGGCAGACTCCATCTTTTGGGAACCTTGGAAGCAACTGTTAAAACAAAGTGGTTTCCAAGGCAGTGACTTCATTCAGTTCTTGAAGGAAGTGACCTCACCTTACATTATTGGTGATGAAAGTCTGTGATCTTGGGATCCAGGAAACAAGGCACACAGAGTCAAACCCACTCCATGTCCCAGTGGGCTCACTTGTTTGGATTTAACAAGACAGAGTCACTCTTTCTTGGTACCTACTGATGTGAGGACAGCCAAATGCCTGGAAACTATGAAGACTGGCCTTTCCAGAGAAAGCAGGCAGTTTCTCACCACGGGCTCCTGACAACTTCACAGAGTTTGCTAAAGAGACCAGATCGGAGACAGGACACGCCATTTTTGGGGAACATAGTATGGCCCACAAGTCAGAGGACACTCCGGATAGACACAGACCTACTTGGGGGAAAGAGGTGCCTTTTTGGGTGTGAGTGTGAGTTTGTGGTTTTGTCTCATGTTCTGAGAATAGTTAGGAAAGCTGGTTTGTTTGTTTTGGAGTGGACTGTTTCTAGTAAGTCCTTTGACAACGTGAGTGTTTCTGTGTCTATATATCATACTGTGTCCGTGATTGTAGACAGTAGAAAAGAGAATGCATCAATGGATGTGTCCTGTCTACGAGAAAGCTTCAAAGCATTCATCCTGTGCAATTTATGAATGGACTGCAGCTTGCCGTATGGATGGGCAACTCCTGTTATCTTTCTAAATTCCTGTTTTCTTCCTGAATTCTGGACACTCTCCAGAATACGCTCATGATTTTGTGTCCAAGATATGTACCACCTCAATCTCTGTGACATGGCCATGTACTGGATAGCTGATGGGAATGGTGAGTATCTCAGAAAACTCAGATATCAGTATGCCCAAGAAAGTCTCAGTGGAGAAACCCTGCTTTGGGCCTTTTGCTTACCTATTCTGTTGCCCTGAATGTCAGGGAGGTCTTTGCCTCAGGCCACACTTTGTGAAGCCTGAAGAAAATAGTTTTCAAATGGAATTGAATGGTCATTACCTGTGCCTCTTCGGTTAATTGCTTTGGAAATGGATGTGTCTGAATCAGCCTCTTGGCCCTATGTGAGGCTGTGGCTTAGATTCACAGCACATGATGGGTCTAAAGAAAAATCCCATGTGTGCATCCAAAACCAAAATGGACAAAAGAACTGTCATGGTGGATAGAGTCTCTCGCCTTCCCCTGTAAGGTTCCTGACCTCCATTAAGTGAGAATAGGGATCATTTGGGTCAAGTGAATTCTTTAAAGTTCTGCAGAGGCTATCCCATAGGTTCGTGGGTTTTCTCATGACTCCAATTCACATCTATGTTTACAGAAGAGCAGGGACAGTGTTGGTCTTACAACACAGGAATGCAGTGGATCTTCCATCTGTTGAGAACCTCAAAGCTCCATGCAGAAATGATCTCTGGAGAAGATGTAGGCAACTATATAAGACCTGAGAGAGCAAAAATCATCTTCCATGGCAAACAACCTGGTCAGGATTAAGGGTTGAGTCAGAATGAGCCTATCTCTTCTTAATGTAGAGAAGATGGACCAAACCCGGCCTGTGTGGAGAGCTGTTCCCTTTTGCCTATGGGTGATATACCATTCTAACTTGTGAAAGTGTCAAGGAAGTAGGGGCAGCCCTCATCTCATGGGACCGTTGGAAGCAATTGTTATGACAAAGTGGTTGCCAAGGCAGTGATCTCATTCAGTTCCTGAAGGAAGTGATCTCATCTCACTTCCATGGTGATGGAACTCTCTGAACTTGGGATACAGAAAGCCAGGCACCCAGAGCCAGTCTCAGTTCTAGTCCCAATGGTCTCACTTTTTTGGATTTACAAAGGACAGAGTCAGTCTTTCTTGATACCTACTGATGTGAGGATGGCCAAATGCCAGGAAAGCTCGGAAGAGGGGCTCTTCCTGAGAAAGCAGATAGTGGCTCACTCCTGGCTTCTAACAACTTCACATTGTTGGCCAAGAAGACGAGATCTGAGACAGGTCAGGCCATTTCGGAGGATCATAGTATGGCCCATCAGTCAGAGCACACTCCGGAGAATCACAGACCTATTTGGGGGAAGGAGGTGCCATTTCGGGTGTGGGTTTGTGGTTTTGTCTCATGTTCTGAGAATAGGTAGAAAAGGCGGTTTGTTTGGTTTGGAGTGAACTGTTTCTAGAAAGTCGTTTGACAATGCAAGTGTTTCTATGTCTGTGTATCCCACTGTGTCCATGGTTGTAGACATTAGAAAAGAGAATGCATCAATGGATGTGTCCTGTCTCATAGAAAGCTTCCCAGCATTCATCCAGCACAATTTATGAATTGAATGCAGCTTGCCTTATTGATGGGCGATACCTGCTACCTTCCTAAGTTGCTGTTTTCTTCCTGAATTATGACCAATCTCCAGAATAGGCTCATGGTTTTGTGTCCAAGATATGTACTACCTCCAAGCTCTGTGACATGGCCATGTACTGGATAGCTAAATGGAATGGCGAGCATCTCAGAAAACTCAGATATCAGTGTGACCAGTAAAGTCTCAGTGGAGAATCCCTGCTTTGGGCCATTTGCTTACCTATTGTTCTGTTGCCCTGAGAGTCAGGAAGGTCTTTGTCTCAGGCCAACCTTTGTGAATCCTGAAGGAAAGATTTTTCAAATGGAAATGAATATGCTTTACCTTTGGCTCTTTCCTTAATTGATTTGGAAAGAGATGTGTGTGAATCAGCCTCTTGTCCAAGTGTGATTCTTTGACTTATATTTTCAGTACCCGATGGATCTAAAGAAAGATCCCATGGGTGCATAAAATCCAAAATGGCAAAAAGAGCAGTCATTGTGGATGAAGTATTTTGCCTTCCTCTGTAAGGTTCCTGAATTCCATCAAGTGAGAATAGGGATCTTTTGGGTCAAATGAGTTCTTCAAATCTATTCAGAGGCTATCCAATAGGTGCTTGAGTTTTCTCATCTTTCCAATTCACATAAAGAATCTGTACCCGACACTCAGTAGGACTCAAATTGGAGAAGCAGAGCAGTATTAAGGGCAGGCCTATTTGATCACTCCTGGTACACAGGAAGGGTGTACAGGCCACTGGGAATTTAGGCAAATGAGGGGCAACAGAGCTTATTTTGGACACTGTCTTGGGCTATGCTAATGCTATCAAATGTCAATCCTATTGTTGACTTCATATTTGTTTTATCCTAAGCTCATATATTCATCCTCAACCCTGTTGAAAATATCTAATCCCATCACTCACTTTATTCTTTTCCTGATTTCCTAATGTCTCTATTGATATCTGCTTTCCTACATATTTTGCCCTGTGCATCATTGTGACTGACTCTTCACTTGTGTTGACATTTACATTGACTCTCTAACCAAAACCCTATTGCTAAAGAACTTTTGTTCCAAATCCTATACTCACATTTCTTCCTAAACTTACCGACTATCTTTCTAATTCAACTGACTATAACTTTTTGAATGGATGTTCTCTTCTACATTCAATGATCCAAGTACAGTTCAGGTTTCTATTCAACCGGGTGAGGGAGTAGATTCTGCAGTTTGGCCATTGGGGACAGCACATTCTGGGAACAAGATTAGCAAAGAGTTCTCAAGATTTCAACAGTGTTTCGTTAAGTGTACAGAAAAACAGGAAGTGACAAGTACATATTTTATTAACCTTTCATTCCCCACTTCTTTTTCTGGCTACTTTTAATCATAAAAGTGATCTTTGTGGGGTGTCACATTCTATGTCTGCTAGTGGGGTATTACCATAATTTTAATTTGTCCAATTTGAGCTTGGAGAAAAGAAATTACATGGTTGAGGAAACAGGGTTTTATAGTTAGTAATACTATGAGGATTATTATTGGACCGGCCAGGGTTGATAAAAACGTAATTAACCAGGGGGACTGTGTAAAAAAAGACTCAAACTACCCTTTTTGTGCCTCTCTCTCTCATTGTTGCTCTTCAAGGCATCTTTTTAATTTACTCATAGATTTTTTTACAACTCCAGTATTGTCGACATAAAAACAACATTCTTCCCTCAATGAAGCACAAAGGCCCCCCTCTGTCATGAAAAGGAGGTCCAACCCTCGACTGTTCTGTAAAACAACTTCAGAGAGAGAGGTTAAAGATTCCTGCAAAGCTGTGATGGAGGTTTCTAAAATCTTTAAGTTTTGATCTATTGCTGCTTCTAATTGGGTCACTTGTTGTGTCCCATGGACCAGAGCAGTGGTTCTTGTGCCCAACCCTGCAGCAACGCCTATTCGTAATAGAATGGCTAAGGTGAGGGACATAAGTTCCCAGCGGAACCGGGTTGTATGTCCCCCTCTTTGATCTTCAGATGAACCTGCGTCATGATAGAGCACTCTGGGAAACATCTGCACCATTTCACAATTAATCACATCTGTTGACCATTTCATGAAAACATAAACAATGTTTAAGTATATAGAATTATACTGTTGTAGGGACGGACAAGGCAAGGCACCTAAGATAGCACCAAAGACACGGAAACAGTCTTTTTTGGTTTCAACCAGATTCAGAGGGCATTGCTTCTGTTGTAATCAATTAATCCCCTGAAACCCAAGTTACGTAGTTTCAGAATTTTGTACCCAACATGTAAGGGAAGGGGCTCAGAAGTTCATAGTCTGCAGAAGTTCACAAAAAGCAGTTTTTGTTTCTGTTTTTTCCTCAGTTTGGGCAAGTTAACTTTTCAAGGACACCTGGGTGGGGGTGTCTTCCCTTTCTTTTTTTCCCCCTTCCAGCTGTTTCCATACAGCCCAGTTTGTAACTACTTTATCTTAGAAATGTAGCCATCTCTGTGAAGCCCCAGCTCAAGGCCAGAGGCCTTTTTTTCAAATATTTTGTGAAAAACTAGTAAGGGTGTGTCTAGATCAGGAGTGCTGAATTTTTTAGCCAGTTGCCAAGGAGACCAGGGCAACACAAAAATAGGAAGTTTATCTACAGTGAACTCTTTTATAGGGACTCTTTTGCTGAAAGTCCTAAATCAGCCATGGTGAAGACTTCTGGAGAAGGTCAGTTAAGACTTTTCTGTGGGCCTGGTACAGAGGGGGACAATTTGGAAGGCAGGGATAAGAGCAGCTCTGTGGATTTGAGAATGAGGAAGGAGAGATGTAAAAGAATATTGGAAGAGGGCTTTGGGATCTTAATAGCAACAAAAACTTGAGCAGTAGAACAGATAGAACAGAGGGGGAGACGGCAGTGAGATTCCAAAAAGCCTGTGAGGGACTTTAAATTCTTAGTAACCTGTTTTTAGTGATGACAAAGCAACATTAAAGGACATTTTCATTACATCTTGTATTAGGGTCTGAGGATTCTTCTCAGCGGGTTTGAGCTTTGCATTAGGTGGTAAGAGCACTGGGTGGGACCCGGTGCGGGCACTGACAGGAGAGGAGAGGAGTGAGTGAATGGAGTGGTACCTCAGTACCTGCGACCTCAGCAAGGGAGCAATGGTCTGAGAACCAGTCGAGATTTGGGTTTTTGATCTAGATAGTGGAGGGGAGAAATCAAGTTGCTGAGGTGGGAGTGACAGCGGAGAGTCTGGAGCACAAGGCTGAGGGTGAGCATCTATTGGAGAAGCATAGTTCAGGATGTGAGCAAAGGAGAGAGAAGGCCTCCATATAGCGGAATCTCCTTTCACCCTTTTGAGCACTTGCAGAAGTTAGAAAGGTCACACAGAATTTGAGGATCTAGAGACCCCTCTGGGGGCCATCGGTTTTGGTTATCTAATTCGTAATATGGCCAATGCTGTGTACAGAATTTGATGAGGAGTTTGGGTTCCATCTGACTGTCCCTGTATGCTCACATCCCCATGACTTACAATAGAAGTCTGCTCTCCCCCCCCACAGCCGTGACTGTTTGTGGCTTTGATAGTCTGCCGGGCAAACATAGTAATCTAGGCTAGCCAACCTGCATCTGGCTCACGTGTCCCTACATCTATAACGTTTGTTTATATTATCTATGGTACGGAAGGGATTTAATGGAATTTTAGTGGGATCCTGTTAATCAGGGATATCCCAATAGGAAAGACCTATAGCCAGCTGACAAATGACTGGGTGGAGAGATGGCCACCAGGTTCGTAAGGGGGCTGTATTCGAGATAGGCCATACTTCGTGTCCAGTAGGATTTGTGATCAGCCATTGCAGCTTAAGGGGCTGATGAGGGTTAAGACTACTGGTCGTCAAGGGGAGAATAAATATCTTCCAGGATCTTCTTTGCAACCATTTGCGATGTTTCTTTTTTCTTCTTTTTTTTTCTTTTTTTTTTTGTGTGTGTGGGGAAGGCTTCAATACATCCTGAAAATGTATGTTCAAAGACTAGGAGTTATTTAAGTCCATATCTTACTGGCTTAATTTCAGTAAAGTCCACTTCTCAGAATTGTCCTCGTCTGGTTCCTCATAGGTGCTTTCCTGCAGGAAGCTTGGAAGTGTAAGCTTAAACCAATTAATGGACCTGACAGGCTTTTGTTACCCATTCAGTTATTTCCTTTTGCTGTGAGTAGGTTAGTGGAAAACTGTGTTCTTGATCCTTCACGAATAAATGCAGTTTCTTTGAACAAAGGTGAGTGAGTTGATGAACATTTGCTACTGACATAGTTAGAGCCATGATTATAGGAGTAGTTACTGAAGGATTAAAAAATTCCACTTGGGGGCCTTCAGGGATAAAAGTTATTTTGGCCCAGAGCTTGGTGAGCAGAACTCTGCCCATCAATGGGGCCAGGCATTCTGGGATTACTAGGAAGGAGTGATGGATTTTTCCTTTTCCCTGGTCCATGGTCCTCGTAGTTGTCAAAGCCCGATATTTACTTCTGTTAGACTCTTGAATTAGAGACCTTTTATTCGGTAGAGGGCCCAATGGGCCTTACGGGCTGAGTATATTCCCCCTGTATCTACTTCAAAGTTTATTGTGTTCCCCTCCACGTCAAAAGTTACCTTGAGGTCAGGGAGAGGATCTGAGCCCGGACTTTCTTAGTATTCCTCCAGAGTCAGAATATCTGGCTGGCATGGCTGTCTCTTTCTAGGGCACTCTTTGGCCCAGTGTCCTTTTTCTTTAGAGTAGGCACATTGATCTGAGGCCAGGGGTGGCCTCTAGTGTGTGCCCAGGTATCCCTTCCTGTCTCTCTGTTTCTTAATTTCTGGCCTATTTGTTGTTGTGACCAGGACCTTAGTCAATGCCTTAGTCTGTCTTTTGTTTCTTTTATCCTCACTCAGCTCCCTTCTCTTCCTCAGTTTCTCTCTTAAAGTATACCTTCTCGGGTTCTCTGACTAAATCCCTCAAAGTCATATCTTGTAATCCATCTAAGCATTGTAACTTTCTTTTAATATCCCGGGCAGCTTTCCCAATAAAGGCCATTGTGACAGATGCCTTTTGATCCTCTGCCTGAGGATCGAAAGGAGTATGTCTCTTATATGCCTACATAATTTTCTCTAGGAACATAGAGGGAGATTCATCAGGCCCTTAAATAATCTCTCTTACCTTGGCCAAATTAGTTGGTCACCTAGCGGCCACTAAGATACCCACTATTAGAGCCCGGCGATAAGTGGACAGATGCTCCCTACCTTCAAAGGTGTTGGGGTCCCAGTTGGGTCGTTTCAAGAGAAAACCGGCTTTGAATATGTTGGGAAGTTGTGTCGGTCACGCATTTGGTCCGAGGATACTTTTTTCTAGGCTCCAGGAGGATTCTCTTTTGTTCCTCTGTCATGAAGAGAGTCCCTAGGAGTTGTTGGCAGTCATCTCAAGTAGGTTGGTGTGAAAACATCAATGACTTCACCAGACCTGAGAGCCTGGTTGGGTCCTCGGTAAAAGGGGGATTGTTATTTTTCCATTTATATAGGTCTGAAGAGGAGAAGGCCAATACTGTTAGGCTTGCATTTTTTCCCTATGGCCATCGTCAATCATTGGCCCTTAGGGATGGAGGGAAGCAACACGGGAGTTCCAGGGTTTTCAATCATTTGCCACTGGCGAGTTCCTTTAGCAACTCCAGCTTCCTCCAGGGGAGGAGGGGCTGTGTGTGACGCAGGGGAGTTATCTGGAGGGCCCTGGGCTGGCTTAGCGTCCTCCAATTGCGGAGAGGCTGAGTCAGCAGCTGGAGAATCACTTAGAGGGTGTTGGGGGTTGTGGGACAAGGGTAGAAGATAAGGAAGGGGAGGAGAGTCCAGTAGAGTCAAATCTTGTGACTCAGGGAGAACAGAGGGTGGAGGAGGAGGAGGAGCAGAGGGGTTGAGAGATCGTGGGGGAAGGAGTAGGAACGGGGACACAGCAAGGAAAGGCTTCACCTACGGAGGAGGAGATTTGCAGAGGTCCTGCCAAGTTAAGGTATATTCCTGTTTATCAGTATGGCTCTGTGGCCCTGGCTGTAAGACAATATCTCTGTCTTTTTAAATTAGTGGGAAGTAGAAAGATCCTTCTAGGGGCCATCCGAATCCAAAGGTGGGCCATTCTGTGGCACACAGAGTCTGCCAGGTCCAGCGTTTTACTGAAAAAGAAACATTCTGAGCCCTTATGCGGACTTTGGTCCATAGATCAAGGGTCAGGGACAGAGGCATTGAAGTGATCTGTCCCATAATGAAAGATACACAAACATTAAATCAACGACAGAGGACACAGACAAGAGAAAACAATAAAGACAGGCAATGGACGTCCAACACTGAGACCAAGACTGAGCAGGTGGCAAAACCCGATGGGCTGGCAATACCGAATCTGAAACAAAGTATCACTGAGTCGAAGAGACTATTATTCCTCGATTCCCGAGTCCTCTGTGGCGTCCCTCAGGGACTTGGCTTGTGGCTCTGTGACACGTCTGCCAGCCACCATCAAAGAGAGCTCACACACTTCATCGACAGCCATTTTGCCAAGCCCTAACCTGAAACTTGAAACCAGAAAGAGGTGCCTTACTTACCCTGAGAGTAGCCCATTGGGGTCTCTCGTTCACCACTGCTGGATTTCGGTGGAACCTCCATATATAAATATCGGAAGAGCATTGGGGGAAGAGACCACCAAGAGACTCTCTCATGCAAAAACAAAGGGTTTATTGGGGGTCCAGCATGCTGGGGCTCAGAGCTCATTTGAATAGAGCAGAGAACCCTGAGAACAGCTTAAGCAGAGCTTATATACTTTCCTTGAAGAGGGCAGGGAGGAAAGTTTATTGATGGGCCTGGGCGGGTGAGCAGTTTGCATGCAACTGGGTGAGGGAGTACATTCTGAAGTTTGGCAGTTGGGGACAGCACATTCTGGGAAAAAGTTTAGAAATCACTTCTCAAGATTTCAACAGTGTTTTATTAAGCATACAGAAAAACAGGAAGTGACAAGAATCTATTTTATTAACATTTCACTACCGACTATACTTTGGCAGATTTCCTAAAGTCTCTATTGATATCTGCATTCCTACATATTTTCCCCAGTTCATCATTGTGATTAATTCTTCACATGTGCTGACATTTACATTCACTCAATACCCGAAACCCTATAGCTAAAGAACTTTTGGTCCAAATCCTATACTCACTCTCCTTTATAAACATACCGACTATCTTCCTAATACTACTGACTATCCATTTTGACTGGAAGTTCTCTTTGAAAATCAATCATCCAAGTTACAAGGTCCTATGCTTAATACCCAATCAAGGGCCCAATGCCCTTCTGGGCTTCAAATCTTACCTAGATTTTTGTTTTCAGATTCATATATTTTACCTATATATTCTTGAAAATATCACAGGTTCCCAATACCATTATTCATCCAGCAGAATGATTTCTATTCCAAATCAAACCTGTTATTAACCCTAACCATACACTGTTCCCTCAATCTAACTTTAGAGAAGAGCAAGGACAGAGTTGGTCTTAAAATACAGGAATTTAGGGGATCTTCCAACTGCTGAGAAACTCAAAGGTCTATGCGCAAATGATCCCTAGAGAAGTTGTAGGCACCTATGAAGGAACTGAGAGAGCAAAAGTCATCTTTCATTGCAAACAACCTGGTCAGCATGAAGGGATGTGTCTGAATCAGCCTCTCTCTTCTTTATGTAGAGAAGAAGGACCAAACGAGGCCTCTGTGGAGAGCTGTTTCCGGTTACCAATGTTTGATATACCATTCTAACTTGTGAAAGTGTCAAAGGAATTAGAGACAGCCTCCATTTCATGGGACCTTTGGAAGCAAATGTTAGGACAACGTGCTTGCCAAGGCATTGACCTCATTCAGTTCCTGAAGGAAGTGACCTCACCTCACATTCTTGGTGATGGAACTCTCTGAACTTGGGATCCAGGCACCAAGGCACACAAATCTAGTCCCAGGCCCAGTCCCAGTGGTCTCACTTCTTTTGATTTACCAAAGACAGAGTCAGTCTTTCTTGGTATCTACTGATGTGAGGATGGCCAAATGCCAGGAAAGCTCTGAAGAGTGGCCTTTCGTGAGTAAGCAGGAAGTGGCTCACTGTTGTCTCCTGACAACTTCACAGAGTTGGCCAAGGAAACCAGATCTGAGACAGAACAGGCCATTTGATGGGAACATAGTACGGCCCACCAGTCAGAGGTCACACCCGATAGTCAGAGACCTACTTTGGCAAAGGAGGTGAATTTGTGGGTGTGAGTGTGTGTTTGTGATTTTGTCTCATGTTCTGAGAATAGGTAGGAAAGGCAGTTTGTTTGGTTTGGAGAGGACGATTTCTAACAAGTGATTTGACAAGGCGAGTGTTTTTATGTCTGTGTATCCCACTGTGTCCATGGTTGTAGACATTAGAAAAGAGAATGCATCAAAGGATGTGTCCAGGCTAGTAGAAAGCTTACCAGAATTCTTTCTGCCCAATGTATGAAAGGAATGCGGCTTGCCTTATGGATGGGTAACACCTGCTATCTTCCTAAGTTTCTGTTTTCTTCCTGAATTCTGGCCACTCTCCAGAATAGGCTCATGATTTTGTGACCAAGTTATGTACCACCTCCAAGCTCTGTGACATGGCCATGTACTGGATAGCTGAAGGGAATGGCGAGCATCTCAGAAAATTCAGATATCAGTGTGACCAGGAAAGTCTCAGTGGAGAAACACTGCTTTGGGCCGTTTGCTAACCTAATGTTCTGTTGCCCTGAATGTCAGGAAGGTCTTTGCCTCATGCCACCCCTTTGTGAAGCCTGAAGAAAACAGTTTTCAAATGGAAATGAATATGGATCACCTGTGGCTCTTTGCTTAATTGCTTTGAAAAGGGATGTGTCTGAATCAGCCTCTTGGCCCTGTGTGAGGTTGTGGCTTAGATACTCAGCACGTGGTAGATGTAAAGAGAGATCCCATGTGTGAATCCAAAACCAAAATGGCCAAAAAGCAGTCCTTGTGGATGAAGTCTGTCGCCTTCCTCTTTAAAGTTCTTGAACTCCATCAAGTGAGAATAGGGATCCTTTGGGTCAAATGGGTTCTTCAAAGACCTGCAGAGGAGCTTGTGTTTTCTCATGACTGCAAATCACATAAAAATATATACCTGACACTCAGTTTTCCACAAATTGGAGAAGCATAGAAGTATTAACGTCTAGCATATTTGATCACTCCTGTTTCACATGAAGGGTGTCCAGACCACCCTGAATTTACGCCAATGAGGGGCAAGGGAGTTATTTTGGACACTCTCTTGAACTCCACCACTCATGGAAACCTTCCGCCAGAGGTTGTGATTAGTGTCTATATGGAAGAAGATGAGGGCCATATGGGAGGGTTTTGGTTTTAATTTTGGTCATTTGTGTCCGGTTGGAAGACATGACTGGGACCACCTGGGCTTGAACTCTGGTGTGATTCCCCTTAGAGACTGAATTCAGAGAAGTATTGCCATGAATTTTGTTGGGATTTTAGGAGTCCACCCATGAGAATCACCCTTGGAAACTGAGATCTAGGCCCAGGGTGGCTTTCCACAGAGCCCTGGGTATCTCAGCCAGAAGATCACATGAATTAATTCTGAAAGACTTGTCAGCCATTGTTGAGAGTCACAACACCCATGGACGTCACATTGTAGACCTCAATAGGCCTGGCTTCATGTGACATTTTGGCCACTCTTTGGGAAGCCTTGCCTGTGAGAGTTCTACAGAGCATTCATTGAAATGAGCTTCCTCACCATTTAAAGGTTCCTGAATGAATTGAAACCCACAGTGCCTGCAACGTCATCCTTGAAAAATGCCTAGATAAATACCATGAAATTTTTGAAATTCCCATGACCAGGTGGCACTGGAGAAACTTTGGATGTCCTGTTGCTGATCGTAAATATGCAAGACAGTGCCTTGATTGAGTGGGTTTCATGAAAATGGTGTAGAACAGTGATGCCAGTATGTTGGAACCTGCTTAGTAGTGGGCCTAGAGCAGTGGTAGGCAGGTGTGTGATAAAAAATTTGTGGTGGGGCCATGTGGATCTGCCATTGGATCCCAAATGGCTTGTGACTTACATGGTGCAGCCAGCAGACCCTTCCATGTAAAGGCTTCTGGTTATATGGAGATGTTTCCGGGCAATGTTTAGAATCAGGTTACTATGGACATGGGGCCAAGCTATGTGGGATAGAAGCCTGGTTGGTGCATTCTCCTGCAGACCCTGACCAACAACACATGAAAGAATTGCCTCCAGAACTGTGTCCCAGTTGAACTTCTTTTATTTCATGAAGCAAATGCCAAAGTCCCAGTGCAGCACCAAGAAACACCACGAAAAGTGGAGGATGACCAAATGGCTTCCCAGTCCACATGGGAATACCCTTAGCCCCAAGTGGCCACAGTTTACTTACAAAGAGAGAATTCAGCACTGCTGCCTCATGTTCATTGGAAAATAAGAAACCATGTCCTGCAGGTCACATAGATGCAGACACAGCTTTGATAGTCTCACTAAAAAGAAGCTAAAGCTCCTGACAACAACATATATTTCAAGTGCCCAAACTCAGAGGCAGTTTCTCAAGAAGTATTTAGGCCAGCAGAGCTCCATGTTTATGGAGTGTTTACCCTGTCCCATACTAGGGAAACTCCTCTACCACTTCCAAGGTTGTAAACTCCTGAGCATATTATTCACAGATTTTATTACTCTTCTCCTCTAATTGTGTCTTACTTTGGGCAAAAAAAATGTCAAGGAATTGTTCTGGATGAGAGTGGGAAGATTTTGTTTAGCACATATTTGCATACACATTGGATTCATTTTTCTATTTTACATTTGAAATACTGAATCCCTGACACTAACACATGCCCTGCTAGATTCTGAATACTAATCCTAATATGATGGAGAAAAATAACGGAAACAGAATAGAAATACAAGCAGTTCAGAGGAGGCATGTTGTATACTTGGACTTGCCTTTTGCATTATATAGGGTAGGAGTTATAAATCTAGTCAATTTTTTGTTGAAATAGTTTTCCATGTGCTTTTAAAGTTAACAAATATGTGAATTCCTGTCTCCCTTTCTCTGTATTCTATTCAGCACATGTATTTTTATATGCACATATAGAATCCTACCTGGTATCACACGTACATTCTTGTGAGTTACATGACTTGGCAGATACAAAGTGTGAGAAGAGATCACTCCTCTTAAACGCTGTTTGACCTGAATATTCAACCTATGGGTGAGCTTCCTAGTTGAAAAAAGTTATACATAAATCCATATCCAGTAAAATGAATATTTTTGGATCTGTGGATGATACATATTTCACGGTGTAATTCGATTGGCATATATATTGCTAATTTTTAAAATCTGTGTGTGGATATATATATATATATATATATATATATATATATATATATATATTCTCTCCAGATATTTCAAAATATTTAATATATGTGTCTTATTATACACTCCCTAAATTCATTCATGATTATGTATGTGGATTTATAATCAACTTTTCACAAGATTATTCTCAGAAATATTCATTCACCTGATATACGTATTTTTTTCCTAGTATTGAAAACTAACTTCAGTGAATGGTGCATATAAATCCTAATATTTCTACATTAACTGATCCATTTTCACATCAATGTAAGTAGATTCCTATGGGACATGATAAGTATTTTGAAGTTCATTTTTATTCAAAACTAGTACATTACTATTTCTTCAGTTTATGCACATTATTGTATATATATTTCATCCACAAGTTCACAAATTTATAGGCATTTATTTCACTTTCAATCACTTTCTGCTTCAGAAAACACGTGTTCCGCCACTTTCAAACTGGTCTTTTCATGAGACTTCTTTCCAAACACATTATTTTTGATTTCCACAATCACTTTTGAAGCAAAACTCACACACTCTTCATGATAAACCATAACCCTAGGATTACAATTAGTCGTATAACTAGTTGTTATGAATGATTATATATCAATATATGATTTCTTATGTATTTTCAGATATCAATTCAATACATTATTTAAAGTGGAACCAGTTATATTATTTATTAACTGTATGGTCTATTCATGCATTATCTCTATATTCATAGACACAGGGTACACCTATTTTTACCCTCAATACTAATTTATACGTTTTCAAAATATTCCTCAAAAAATGGTGGAAGAAATACTCATGTCACCTGATCTATATATACATTTTATCACAGTAATATTCTGGACAAAAAAATCAAAGGTCACCCTTAAGGTTGTACCAAAGCCTAAATGGAAAGTGAGCATGGATTACTAAAACCTTCCATGTCCAGGTGGCCTAATGCTCTCAAATGTCAATCTTATTGGTGACTACATTTTTGTTTCTTCCTAAGATTATATATTCAACCTCAAGCCTGTTGAAAATGTCTAATTCTATCACTCACTTTATACTTTGCCTGATTTAGTAATGTCTCTATTTATATCTATTTTCCTACATATTTTCCCCTGTTCATCATTGTGACTGACTCTTCACTTGTGCTGACATTTACATTCAATGTCTACCTGAAACCCTATTGCTTAAGAACTTTTGGTCTAAATCCTATTCTCACTCTTCTTTGTAAACCTACTGACTATCTTTCTAATCCTACCGACAATCCCTTTTTGAGTGGGTGTTCTATTCGACATTCAATCATCCAAGGTACAAGCTCCTATGCCATTGTATATAGATTTATGAGACATTTTTGCAGAAAATAACTCAAAGCTAAGTGTACCAATTAAGGGCCCAATGCCCTTCTGGACTTCATATCTTCCCTAGATTTCTGTTTTTATACTTATATTTCACCTATATATTCTTGTAAATATCATAATTTCCCAATACCATTATTCGTCATGCAGAAGGATTCCTAACCCCAAATTGAACATGTTACTAACCCAAACCATACACTGTTCTCTCAATCGAACTTTACAGAACAGCAGGGACAGGGTTGCTCTTAAAATACAGGAATGTAGGGCATGTTCCACCTGTTGAGAACATCAAAGGTCC
This sequence comes from Callospermophilus lateralis, assembly GCF_048772815.1. NCBI lineage: Eukaryota > Metazoa > Chordata > Mammalia > Rodentia > Sciuridae > Callospermophilus > Callospermophilus lateralis. Next base: position 74,817 of record NW_027513317.1, on the reverse strand, counting down.
ATGCAGAAACGATCCCTTGAGAAGATGTAGGCAGCTAGGAAAGACCTGAGAGAGAAAAGTCATCTTCTATGGCAAACAACCTTGTCAGCATGAAGGGATGTGTATGAATCAGCCTCTCTCTTCTTAATGTAGAGAAGATGGACCAAACCAGTCCTAGGTGGAGAGCTGTTCCCGGGTGCCCATGGTTTATATACCATTCTAACTTGTGAAAGTGTCACAGGAAGTAGGGGCAGCCTCCATCTCATGGGACTCTTGAAAGCAACTGTTAGGACAAAGTGGTTGTCAAGGCAATGACCTCATTCAGTTCCTGAAGAAGTGATCTACCTCACTTCCTTGGTGATGGAACTCTCTTAACTTGGGATCCAGGAAGCCAGGCACCCGGAGCCAGTCCAGTCCCAGACCCAGTAGGCTCACTTGTTTGAATTTACCAAGGAGAGTGTCAGTCTTTCTTGGTACCTACATATGTGAGGATGGCCAAATACCAGTAGAGCTCTGAATAGGGGCCTTTCCTGAGAAAGTAGGTAGTGGTTCACCGCAGGCTCCTGACAACTTCACAGAGTTGGCCAAGGAGACCAGATCTGAGATAGGGCAGGCCATTTTGGGGGAACATAGTATGGCCCAACACTCAGAGGAAACTCCGGATAGTCACAGAGTTACATGGGGGAAGGAGGTGTCTTTGTGGGGTGGGTGTGATTTTGTGGTTTTGTCTCATGATCTGAGAATAGGTAGGAAAGACAGTTTGTTTAATTTGGAGTGGTCTTCTTCTAGTAAGTCGTTGGACAAGGCAAGTGTTTCTATTTCTGTGTATCCCACTGTGTCCGTGGTTGTAGACATTAGAAAATAGAATGCAACAATTGATATGTCCTGTATAGTAGAAAGATTCCCGGCATTCATCCTGCCCAATTTATGAATGGACTGCAGCTTGCCTTATCCATGGGCAACACCTGCTACCTTCCTAAGTTCCTGTTTCTTTCAGAATTCTCACCACTCTCCAGAATAGTCTCATGGTTTTGTGTCCAAAATATGTACCACCTCCAAGCTCTGTGACATTGCCATGTCCTGGATAGCTGAAGGGAATGGCGAGCATCTCAGAAAACTCAGATATCAGTGTGACCAGGAAAGTCTCAGTGCAGAAACCCTGCTTTGGGCCTTTTGCTTATCAATTGTTCTGTTTCCCTGAATGTCAGGAAGGTCTTTGCCTCAGGCCACTCCTTTGTGAAGCCTGAAGAAAACAGTTTTCAAATGGAAATGAATGGGCCTCACCTGTGGCTCTTTGCTTAATTGCTTTGGAAAGGGATGTGTCTGAATCAGCCTCTTGGCCCTGTGTGAGGTTGTGGCTTAGATTCTCAGCACCTGATGGATGTAAAGAGAGATCCCATGTGTGCATCCAAAACCAAAATGGCCAAAAGAGCAATTATTGTGAATGAAGTCTCTCGCATTCATTTGTAAGGTTCCTGACCACCATCAAGTGAGAATACGGATCCTTTGGTTCAAATGAGTTATGCACAGTCCTGCAGAGGCTAACCCATAGGTTTTTGGGTTTTCTCATGGCTCCAAATCATATAAAGAATCTATACCTACAGTCAGTAGGCCTCAAATTGGAGATGCAGAGCAGTATTAACAGCTGGCCTATCTGATCACTCCTGGTTCACCGGATGGGTGTCCAGGCCACCTTGACTTTAGGCAAATGAGAGGCAAGGGAGCTTATTTTTGACACTGTCTTGGGCTGCACCCCTCATGAAAAACTCCAGTCAGAGGTTATGATAAGTGTCTATATGGAAGAAGATGAGGGCCATGTGGGAGTGTTTGGTTTTAATTGTGGTCATTTGTTTGGCGGTTGGAAGAGATAACTGGATCCACCTGTGCTTGAATTCTGGCATGATTCCTCTTAGAGACTGAGTTCTGGAATTTACCTCAAAGAAGTATTGCCATGAAATGTGTTGGGATTTTAGGAGGCCACGCATGAGATGCGCCCTTGAAAACTGAGATCGAGGGCCAGGGTGTCTTTCCACAGTGCAGTGAGAATCTCAGCCAGGATATCACATGATTTTATTTTGAAAGACTTGGCAGCCATAATTGAGAGTCTAAACACAAATGGAACTCATATTGTAGACCTCAATGATCCTGGCTTCATGTGACCTTTTGGCCACTTTTTGGGAAGCCTTGCCTGTGAGATTTCTCCAGAGATTTCATTTAAATGAGCTTCCTCACCACATAATGGTTCCTGCATTAATTGAAACGCACAGTGACTCCAACTTCATCCTTCAAAAATGGCTAAATAAATACTATCAAATTTCTGAAATTCCCATTACCAGGTGGCACTGGAGAACCTTTGGATATCCTGTTGCTGAACATGAGTGAAATAATTCCCCACGCAATGACACTTCACCGGGAGAATTCCAATTTTATTGCTAAAAGCTGTGTGCTTATATAGAACTAAGGCGGAGATGGTATGGCTTAGATAAATGGCAGCAACCCGTTTATTGACAAGTTCTTTCAAATATCAGCTCCAGAGCCCAGGAATTAGTTCTCATTGGGGCTAAAGTTCCCCACAAGCGAGATTTGAAATTGGCGCTGGCTGGAGAGTTCACAAGAGCGGGAACTTTTTGCGCCACTGCAGAAATGAAGAAGGTAGGAAGAAGAAGTCCTTAGGCGCCATGTTGGGGTTTTTCTCTGGGGTATGGCTGCCATTTATTCTTTTCCCAACATTCCACCCTTTTTGTTTTCTTAGGAAGTGGGGCGTCGTTTTTCAGATCTGGCTGCTTCCTGCTGTGTGGGGGTGGTGTGGGGCCTAGAAAGAGAAGTGGAGGAATGCTCATGGGGTAGGTATGGGGATACCATGGCAGCCAGAAATAAAACCCAGTGGCTATAGACAGCTATTTTCATAGGGGTGAAGTCAATGAATGTTCCCTGAAGCCAAAGATGTCGATGGCATGGAACCAGTCCTGGATGGAAGAGATTGTTGGTATCAGCCACTGGTCCTGTAACAGAGACTCAAGGAAATACTGGAACCGTTGCCTGGACATGGTGTCGACAGCACCTGAAGAAGATCAGAGCGAATAAAAACAGAATGAAGATAAAAATTAAAGCAAATGTCAATTTTTGGCAGAAGTTCCATGTGGGGGGACTGACATAGAAGAGGCCAAGGGCCATGAGAAAGCTTAGAAGATGGTACAGACTATGAATCCAGGATGGCAGATTAAGAGGTTCTAAGAGCTCGTTGTCTCCCGCTGTCTAATACCCGTTGCATTCCATCGTGCCTGGTAGTGAGCTTCATCACTGAGTGAACTGTTCTCTTGGAGATGTTGGGGATTCATCGGTCATCAGAGGCTGGTAGTGACTAAGCAAAAGCTGGTTGAAAGTTTGATTAGGAATTTTATGCACTTGAGTTTGAAGGCACTTCATTATGCAGGGCAAGAGAGCACAAAAAAGGAGCATCCAAATAATTGGCCCCAAGATATGTAGTAAGTACATGGCAAGATAGGATTGGAAGAACCCCGTTATGGGATTGGAGGAGGTAGGTTTGAGCAATTGGGTCGATAATTCCTGCAATTTAACAACATTTTTTTTTATTAGCCCATATTCATTAACATAATAGCAAAATTCCTCTCTGAGGAATAGGCATGTAACCCCTTTTTCTGCAGTGAGAAGATCAATTGCCCTTTGGTTCTGTAAAGCCACTTGTGCCAATGAAGTAACCTGCCGCTGCAAGGAACCCAGAGACTCAGCCATGGTGTTGAGTGTTTCCTGCAGTTTTTGTTGAAGGTCATTGGATCCCATAGAGCATGACCTATAGCTCCACCAGAGAGTCCGAGACCCATCACTGAGGTTGTTAAAATGAGGCCTACCAGAACCGGCAGAAAGACTACCCTACGGGTGCGGGAAGGTAGGGCCAACTGTCAGAATTCGGTGGGAGTATACAAAGATAGCTGAGGAACTACAGTAACCAAGAAACAGGCGCCAGAGACATTGATGGTTGAGGTACTTAAAGACCCATTACACCAGAGGAAATGTCCAGGTTGCATAAACACAGGGCTCTATGGGGTGCTGTAGCTCAAGGAAGAAATGGGTAAAGGATTCATTATTGGCAGGTGGAAACAGATGAAAGGAAATAAAGTATTGGTGGAATAACTTTCCCACAGTGGGATACGTGTCACATGTAGGGGTTGTCCTTTTTAGAGAAATTGTAGGGTTTTGCTGGAATATTTCCTGCCGCTAATGGGACTGCTGCTAGAAGTGGACGACTAAGTGAAGCACAGAGAAAGCACTGAGAAGTAGGCACAGAAAGAGGGGTGGAGTTTAATAATCAAAAAGTTTGGTGTAGTAAATTGAGCCATGTGGGAGGGGGACCTGAGAGGGTTGAAGGCTCTGAATCCTCTTTGGATGAGCTATGGATATGATCTCGAAGTTTTGATTCTGAGTCCTTAATGTGTTCGACTACCTTAATGGTTGCCTTAGGTTGCATAATCAGGGTGCGGCCAATAGTCATCCACCCTGTGGGTCTGACTGAGGTTGTCCGAGCATAGACAGCAAACTCAACATAGCCCCATCGTTTGGCCTTGGGGTCAGGTTTATCTAAAGTATACCATCCATTGTTACTGGATGAAGAGCCTTTATGCCACTTTATGTAACTAGAAGTCCACCCTTCAGGGTAACCAAATGAGTGGTAAGAATAGCTACCACGTTCATCATGGAACATGCATGACCAATAGGGGCACCCATTATAAATCTCAGGCCACCAATGACAATAGTCTTTTGTTTGATCAAAAAGGAAGCAAATGAAAGGTCAGTTCCAGCTACCAGGGAGGAAGGTCATTGAAGGTGACAATTTTAGGGAAATAGAGGTGCAGTTGTGGATGAAGCAAGTAGTTGCATTCACTGCGCAGACCTTCTGCATGCCATGTTCTGAGTATCATTCCCGAAAAGTGAATAAATGCATGGTTGGTGAGGAGGGTAAAGACCAGTCCTGACAGAGCACAGAAAATAAGCAGAGCACAAAAAACAAGCAGTTAGAGAAGACTAGGGTGTTGGGAGAGCTCATTGTGCCTTCTTTAAGAGGAATTGGGCTGCAAGGAAAACCGTGTGAGCCACAACTAAAATGGGTGAGATGGGTGTGGAGAGCAGGAGTAAAGGGGAGGTTCAGTAGGTGATTCTTGGAGTTCCTCTGGGGTGGCCCTGTCTTCAGCATGTGGGGCCTCCTGGTGATGTGGCTTCAACCTAGACATGTGAATCCAGGGAGTGAGACAGTTGTCTGGTAAGGAGAGTTTGGCGGCGGTAAGGGTAAAGAGAATGACAGGATAGGGGTCTTCCCATTTTGCGGCAAGAGTCCCTTTCTCCTCTGGGGTATTATAATAGACTAGACTAACAGGTGTTAAGGGAGGAGTGTTTGGAGAGGAGACTAGGTCCGGAAGAAGCCAATCCTGATATTTCCAGAGTTCCGAGCGGAGATGGAGCAAGAGAGGCAAAGACAAATCTCGGGTGAGAGGTCCTTGTGAAATGACCAACCCAGGGGTTATAAGAGGTCTTCCATACATTATCTCAAAAGGAGACAGTAAAGATGGTTTCTTAGGGAGAGCTCTGATTCGAAGCAAAGCCAAGGGAAGGAGTTTGAACCAGTCTATGTTTAATTCCATTGTCAATTTGGTAAGGACTTCCTTTAGAGTACGATTTTCCCTTTCCACTTTCCCTGAAGCCTGGGGGAAATATGGACAGTTGAAATGCCACTTGAAGGAGAGGGCTTGAGAGACCTTTTGTGTGATCCTAGAAGTAAACTCAGGGCCATTGTCATATTGTAGGGAAGTGGGCATACCAAACCTGGGGATGATGTCTGTCAGTAAGATTGAAGCTACAGTGGAAGCCTTTTTATTGGAAGTGGGAAATGCCTCAACCCAACCAGAGAAAGTGCCCACAAAGACAAGGAGGTATTTAGTGCTCCATACTGTGGGCATGTTGGTGAAGTCTACCTGCCAGTCAGCAGCGGGAATGTGTCCCCGTGCTTGGTGGAAAGGGAAAGGTTTGGGCCTTAAAGGAGTATGAGGGTTGGTCCGCTGACAGATCTGACAATTAGAGGCTATATTCTGTAGCATGGCTTGTCAGAGGGGGTGAGGGAAAAGAAACTCTGTAAAAAGAGGGTCAAAGACTGAGAATTGGAAAGGAATAGAGTATGAAGGAACTTGAAAAGATGCTTGTTCTTACTGAAAGACGTAGGGGCTTCAGATGAGCTGTCTAAAGTGGCCATTATAAGTCCCCCATGGAGGCCATAATTGAAAGTGGTATTAGCCATTCGTGCCGCCTGGTCAGCTTTGGCATTGCCCTCAGTGATAAGAAAGCCGTCCTTCTGATGGGACCTACAATGGACAACTCCCAACTGGGTGGGTAAGTGGCCTCTATTAGATTGGTTATAAAAGCTGAATTAGTGATCGCATTACCTTTGGTGGTAAGTAGGCCTCGCTACTTTCAAATATCAGCATGGGATAATAAGATATGGAAGACATATTTTGAATCAGTTTGGAGGGTGAGGGATTTGCCTTGTGCTAGAAGGCAGGCACGAGTGGATGCTATAAGTTCAGCCTACTTGTCTGTAGTTCCTGAAGGCAAAACTTTGGCCTCTATAATCTCAGTGGCTGAAAATACAGCGTATCCAGAGTAATGAGTTCCGTTCTCCCTAAAGGAACTGCTGCCAGTTAACCAGATAAGGTCAGGCTTGCTGAGTGGTCTCTCAGAAATGGAAGAATGACAGGGGAGGAAATCATCTAAGGTTTCCAAGCAATTATGAGTTTGTATGTGAGACATGGGAGTCATTGGGGGCAGTGAGGCAGGGTTCAGTGCAGAGCAGGGGAGGAAAATAATATTAGGCTTTTCCAGAAAGGAAGTGAGGGGCGACAGAAATCTGGATGTAGGGAGAGTTTGAAGGCCCTTTTAAGCTAAAAGATCCTTCAAGTGATGTGGGGAGTGGATAGTTCAAGGGGCCCCAAAGTCAGCTTAGAGGCTTCTTTGTGTAAAATTTGTCCAGTAGCCAGAGCTCTTAAGCAAGGGGCCCACCCACGGATGGTAGGGACTAGTTGCTTGGGACAAATATGACACAGGTGCAATGTACGCCCATAGTTTTGACCTAAGACCCCAAGTGCTTGCCCCCTTTTTCATGGACATATAGATGAAATGTTCTTGAAAGATCTGGAAGGTGAAGGGGCAGGTGCCTTTAAGAGGAGTTGCTGAGCCTGCGGAAGTGGTAGATGGGAAAGGAGGCAAGAGATTCACTAGGGGATCCCTTTGCTAGGTCATACAGGGGTTTGGAGAGAAGAGAATAATTTGGGATCCAGGCCCTAAAATAACCTGCTAATTCTAGGAATGATAGTATTTTGGCTTTCGTATAGGGCACTGAAAGATCACAGAGGAGTTGCCTCCTATCCAGTGTTATTTCCTTTTTCCCGGGTGTAAGGCAAAAACCAAGATAGGTGACCGAAGACTGGGAAACCTGGGCCTTGTGGGGAGACTCCCTATATCCCTTGTCTTCTAGGAATTTATGAAGCTGAGCGGTGTGGGATTGAGAGTGTTCCCAGAAAGACTACATAGAAGAAGGTCATAGACATATTGAAGTAGAGTAGAGTCAGGACAGGTCAGGTGAAAGGATGTGAGGTCCTGGGCAAGAAATTGGCCAAAGAGATGGGGGCTATCCCTGAATCCCTGTGGGAGGACAGTCCAGGTAAGCTGATGAGAATGGCGGGTGTGAGAGTCAGTCCATGAAAAAGCAAAGATATCCTGAGATTCTGAGAACAAGGGAATAGAAAAGAATGCATCTTTTATATCTAGGACTGAGAAGTGAGTAGTAGTGGCATGGATCTGAGAGAGGAGGATGTAAGGGTTGGGCACTAGCGGGTGGATGGGGTCCACAGAGGAGTTGACAAGGCGAAGTTCTTGAACCAGCCTGTAGGACACGTTAGGTTTCTTAACTGCCAGAATGGGTGTGTTGAAAGGAGAGTGTGTAGGCCTAAGATACCCCTTTCATAATAAATCCTGGATGATGGGTTCTAATCCAAGGAGGGATGTGGTTGTGAGTGGATATTGTGGTTGACTAACATATCTTGAAGGGTCCCGTAAGACAATATGAATAGGACTGCATTTAGCCATAAAGGGTGTAATTGTGTCCCAAACCTCAGGGTTAAATGGTTTAGATAGTCGTGGGAGAGTGCATGAAGGAGGTGTATCTGCCCCTAGGAATATCATGAGGAAATGAGAGGTAGGAGAGGTGTGGGGTGATAAGTGAATGGTGACTTTTAATAGTGAGAGTATGTCCCTTCCCAGAAAGGGAATGGGGCAATGGCTCATAACAAGAAAGGAGTGAGTGAAGGACAAAAGGGATCGCTGCATATAACATGATTGGGGGGGGTTTGAGGAAAAATCTTTTTACCTCCTACCCTGACAATAGGAGTTTTTGAGGGTGTGGTAGGACCCTAATACTCCCTCAAAATCGAAAAAGCGGCACCAGTATCCAAGAGGAAGTTAATGAAGCGTCCATCCACCAGGAAGGTGACCCTAGGCTCTTGATTCTTGATGGTAATAGTCTGGAGGGAAGGCCCAGGACTACATCAATCCTCCTCTGCCAAGCCCAGGTGAGGCTGGGGTTGCTGGGCAGCAGACCAACCTCCCTTCTGGGTTGTTGGGCAGTCTGCCCCCCAGTGTCCACTTTGATGGCATTTTGCGCAGGGGTTGTAGGGTGTCCTCGGCGAAGAACAATTCCTGGTCCAATGTCCCTCCTTACCTCATTTGAAGCAAGCTCCAGGGGGGGTCATATTGGGATGGCATGGTGATGGCCTTCTCTGAATGAGCTGGGCCAACATTTGGAGTTTGGCATTTTCAGCCCTCTGCCTACGGAATTCACTTTCATCCTCTCTACCATGAAAAACCTTGAAAGTGACAGCGAGGATTTTGGTCTGAGGAGTAGCAGGGCCCTGTTCAAACTTTTTAAGCTTGGCTTTAATGTAAGGGTAGCTTTGGGCCAGAATATATGTCATTAAGACATGACGGCCATCAGGGGTTTCTGGGTCGAGGTTTGTGTACTGCTGAAGGGACTTGGTTAGTCTATCCAGGAATTCTGAAGGTATTTCCTCCTTCCTTTGAATGACCTCCTGCATCTTTTGAAAGTTAACAGCCTTGCGGGTGGCCTTTTTCAGTCCCGCCAAGAGGCAGGATGTAAAAAGGTCACTAGACTGTAAGCCCATAGGGGATCCTGCTCTGGGACAGCATGAGGGCCTGTGGGTGGTTATGATTGGTCCTATGATTTTCATCAGCATGGGCTTGGGCTAGCTCCCAGAACCATTGCCTTTCCTTGGGGAGATGTTTATTGGCCAAGAGCATGTAGATGTCATGATGAGTGAGGCTATATGCTTGCAGTACCCATTGAAACTCCCGAATGTAAGTGGTGGGGTCAGTGGTGAAAGAGCCTAACTTCCTCTCTAGCTGAGTAATGTCCGACATGGAGAAGGGCACGTGGACTCTGATGACACCCTTGGGACCAGCTACCTCACGAAGGGGTGCGATTGTCTTGGGAGTGGGAAGGAGTCCCTTAGACCTGGTAACAGGAGGACTGAAAGAGGCAGGCGGTGGACAGGAAGGAGAGGGAGGGGAATGGAATGTCTCTGTGGAAGAGGAGGAGGTGCAGCAGGCAGAAGAGTGGGGAAGGGAGGGGGATGAAATGGAAGGTTGAGGATCCATGGAATCAGGCAGAGGAAGAGGAGGATTTTGCAGGAGAGAAGGGTCAGTTGGGGCTGGGGGATAAGGTGGGGGTTGATCTGCTGGGTCGAATGAGGAAGAATCTGCGAAGTCAGGAGTAGAACTAGGGGAAGAGAGGGGTTTGCAAGCAAGAAGGACCTGAGAGGGAGGGCAGGAGGAGCAGAGACAGGGTGCTGTGCGAGAAGGCTAAAACATTCAATACAGGGAATCTCACTCCACTTTTTCAGATGCTGGCAGTAATTAAAAAGGTCCAAGAGGAGGTTTGGATCTAAGGAGCCTTCTGGAGGCCAATGATTGCCATTATCCAGTGGATATGTAGGGAAATCTTGGGTACAGAATTTGATTAGAAGTTTGGGCTTGATGTCTGGTGTGAGGGAGAGTGTGGCCAGATTTTTTATTAAACTTTTGAGAGGTGAGGTTTCAGGTACAGATAAAGAGGTGCCCACAGTCACAGGGAGAGATGGAAGAGAGAGAGAGAGAGAGAGAGAGAGAGAGAGAGAGAGAGAGAGAGAGAATAAGTGTAAGCAAGAGAGACAAAGAGAAAACCCGGCCTGGAACGGACTCCGGGAAGCGCTCAGGGCGAATGGGGGTCAGGTGGGCATCCCCAAAATGACCAGCCGTCATGAGGAAATACAGAGGGCACTACCTGATCGTCACCAGTGAAGTGCCATCTGTGAGACCCAATGGGTTCGGAGCCACGGGCAACCTGACATCAGGAAAGTTTTCGAACGCAGCAGAAGAAGTAAGTAATGAAAACAGAACTCCGGCTCCAGCAGAATGCAGTTCCAGGATGGGAGTTCAGTTTTCCCTGAGCAGAGAGGCAGCTTCAGCCAGACACAGCAGGCCCATAGGAAACAGCAACTGTAGCCGGCAGCGGCAGCAGCAGCAGAGGAGGAAAAACCACAGAGCCTCTCATGTAAACTCAGAAGCCTCACACCCCAAAGGGAAACGGATCACCAGAGGGTCCACTGCAACCAGTAAAGGTCTTAGTGGGAGGAATTCCCTCCCCCCTACCAGGTGTCTAGAGTGTGACAGACGATCATGGTCACAAAGCCAGCGGTAGCCCGAAGGGAGTTGGCGAGCCGGGGTCAGGGGAGGCTTACATACAACAAATCAGTGGTGAGTGCAGGAAGCCTGCGTCTGAAAAGAGCAGACCAGGGCAGAGTGCCACGGTGGAGCAGTGGACGGGGCTCTTGTTGGAAAGAGCTCACCCATATCCTCACACGGGGCACCAGAATGAAAGAACTCCCCACGCAAAGGCACTTCACCAGGAGAATTCCAATTTTATTGCAAAAAGCTGTGTGCTTATATAGAACTAAGGAGGAGATGGGAGGGCTTAGATAAATGGCAGGCAATCCGTTTATTGGCAAGTTCTTTCAGATATCAGCTCCGGAGCCCAGGAATTAGTTCTTATTGAGGCTAAGATTCCCGGCCAGCAAGATTTGAAATTGGCGCCAGCAGAAGAGTTCACACGGGCGGGAACATTTCGCACCACTGCAGAAAAGAAGAATGTAGGAAGAAGAAGTGCTTAGGCGCCATGTTGGGTTTTTTTTTCTGGGGTATGGCTGCCGTTTATACTTTTCCCAACAATGAGTATACCAGACAGTGCCTTGATTGACTGGTTTTTATGAAAATGGTGTTTAACAGAGATGCCAGAAAGTTGGATCCTGCTGATTAGTGGGCCAAGAGCAATGGTGGGCATGTGTGTGATAAAACATCAGTGGTGGGACCATGTGGATCTGCCATTGGCTTCCAAATGGCTTGTGACTGACATGGTGAAGCCAGCAGACCCTTATATGTAAAGGCATCTTGTTACATGGAGAGGATTCAGGACATTGTTCAGAATCAGGTTGCTATGTTCAAGAGGGCAAGCTATGTGGAATAGAAGCCTGGTTCTTGTATTCTCCTACAGACCCTGACCCACCACATGTGACAGAAATCCCTCACGCACTGTGTCCCCGTTGAACTCCTTGTATTTCATGAAGCAAATACCAAACTTCCAGTGCAGCACCAAGAAACACCACGAAAATAGAGGATGACCATATGGCTTCATAGTCCACACTAGAGACATTTAGCCCCAAGGGGCCACAGTTTACCTTCAAAGGGAGAATTCAGCACTGGTGTCTCATGTTCATTGGAAAATAAGAAACCATGTCTCCAGGTCACATAGATGCAGACCCATGTTTATGGTTTCACTAGAAAGGAAGCTAAAGCACTTGACAACAACATATATTTCAAGTGCCCAACCTCACAGGCAGTATCTCAAGAAGTCTCTAGGACAACAGACCTCCATGTTTTTGAAGTGTTTACCCTGTCCCTTACTTTTGGAAACTCCTCTATCACTTCCAAGGTTGTGAACTCCTGATCGCATTCCATTCCAGATATGTATTCATGAATTTTCTAACTCTTCTCCTCTAACTGTGTCTTACATGGGGTGAAGGTGTTGTCAAGGTATTGTTCTGGATGAGAGTGGAAGGATTTTTGTGTAGCACATATTTACATACACATTGGATTCATTTTCCAATTTTCCATTCGAAATACTGAATCCCTGTCAGTAACCCATACCCTAATAGACTCTGACTACTAATCCTAATATGATGGAGACAAATAACCCAAACATAATATTAATACAAGCAGTTCAGAGGAGGCATGGTGTATAGTTGGTCTTGCCTTTTGCATGATATAGTGTAGGAGTTATAAATCTTGTCAATTGTTTGTTGAAATAGTACTCCATGTGTTTTTAAAGTTAACACATATGTGAATTTCTGTCTCCTTTTTTCTGTAGCCAATTCAGCACATGTATTTTTATATGCATATAAAAAATCCTACCTGGTATCACACGTACATTTTTGTGAGGTGGCTAACTTAGCAGAAACAAAGTATGAGAAGAGATCACCCCTCCTAAACGCTTTTAGAACTGAAAATTCAAACTATGAGTGAGATTTTTAGTTGAACAACATTATACATAAATCCATGTTCAGTAAAATTAATATTTTTGGATCGGTGGATGATATATATTTCACGATGAATTTTGATTGGCATATATATTGCTACTTTCTAATGTTTTTCTGTGATGTATATATATATATATATATATATATATATATATATATATATATATATATATTCTCTAGATTTTTCCAAATATAAAATATATGTGTCCTATTATACACTCCCTAAATAATTCACTCATGCTCATGTATGTGGTTTTATAATCAAATTTTCATACGATTATTTTCAGAAATATTCATCCACCTGAAATACATATTTGTTTTCTAGTACTGAAAACTCACTTCACTGAATGGTGCAAACAAATCCTTATATTTCCACTGTAACTGACCCAATTTAACATCAATGCAAGTAGATTCCAAAGGGGCATGATGTGTATTTTGACGTTCATTTTTATTTAACACTGGTACATTACTATTTCTTCAGTTTTTGTACATCATAGTATATACATTTCATCCACAAGTTCACAAATTTAAAGACTTTTGAAACACATTCAATCACTTCCTGCTTCAGTACACATGTATTCCTCCTTGCTTTTGACTGGTTATTTATTGAGACTTCTTTCCAAACACATTATTTTCGATTTCCATAATCAATTTTGAAGCAAAACTCACACACACTTTATGATAAACCACAACCCTAATATTACCATTAGATGTATAACTGGTTGGAATGAATGTAGGTATGTCAATATAACATTTCCTGTGTATTTTCAGATATCAATTTATTCCAATTTCTAAAGTTGGAATCAGTTATATTATATATTCACACATGGTACACCTATTTGTGCCCCCAATACTAATTTATATCTCTTCTAAATATTGCTCCCAGAAATGGTGCAAGAAAGACTCATGTCACCTGATCTACATATATATTCTGTCAACAAAATGCAAAGTCACACTTACAATTGTACCAAAGCCTAAATGGAATGTGAGTATGGATTATGAAAATCACCCATGTCCAGGTTGCCTAATGCTCTCAAATGTCAATCCTATTGGTGACTACATATTTGTTTCTTCCAAAGATTATGTATTCAACCTCAAGCCTGTTGAAAATGTCTAATCCTATCAATCACTTCATCATTTGCCTGATTTCCTAATGTCTCTAATGATATCTGCTTTCCTTCATATTTTCCCCAGTTCATCATTGTGACTGACTCTTCACATGTGCTGACATTTACATTTTCTGTCTACCTGAAACCCTATTGCTAAAGAACTTTTTGTCCAAATCATATACTCACTCTTTTTTTCTAATCCTACCAACTATCTTCCTAATCCTACCAAGTATCCTTTTTTGACTGGATGTTCTCTTCGACATTCAATTATCCAAGGTACAAGGTCCTATGCCATTATGTATAGATTTATCTGAGACACATGTGCACAACATAATTCCGAGTGAAGTATACCAATCAAGGATCCAATGCCCTTTTGGGATTCAAATCTTACCTAGATTTGTGTTTTCATACATATATTTCACCTCTATATATACTTATAAATATTGCAGGTTCCCAATACCATTATTCATGCAGCAGAATGATTCCTAACCCAAATCAAACATGTTATTAACCCTAACCATACTTTCTTTCCTCAATCTAACTTTACAGAAAAGCAAGGACAGAGTTGGTCTTATATAGAAATGTAAGAGATCTTCCACCTGCTGAGAACCTCAAAGGTCCATGCAGAAGTGAACCCTGGGGAAGATATAGAAAGCTATGAAGGACCTGAGAGAGCAAAAGTCATCTTTCATGACAAAAAAAAACAGGTCAGGATGAAGGGGTGTGTCTGAAGCAGTCTATCTCTTCTTAATGTAGAGAAGATGGACCAAACCAGGCCTGTTTGGAGAGCTGTTCACGGGTGCCTATGTTTGATATACCATTTTTACTTGTGAAAGTGTCACAGGAAGTAGGGGCAGCCTCCATCTATTGGGACACTTGGAAGCAACTGTTAGGACAAAGAGGTTGCCAAGGCAGTGACCTCATTCAGTTCCTGAAGGAAGTGACCTATATCATTTTCTTGGTGATGGAACTCTCTGAACTTGGGATCCAGGATGCCAGGCACCCAGAGGCATTCCCAGTCACAGTCCCAGTGGCCACACATGTTTGGATTTACCAAGGACAGAATCGGTCTTTCTTGGTAACTACTGATGTGAGGATGGCCAAATTCCAGGAGAGCTCTGAAGAGGGGTCTTTCCTGAGAAAGCAGGTAGTGTCTCACTACTGAACTGAAACCCACAGTGCCTCCAACTTCATCCATGAAAAATGGCTAGATAAATACAATAAAATTTTTTAAATTCCCTTAACCAGGTGGCACTGGAGAACCTTTGGATGTCTTTTTCCTGGTCATGAGTGTACAAGAGAATGCCATGATTGACGGAATTTCATGAAAATGGTGTAGAACAAAGATGCCAGTAAGTTGGACCCTGCTGAGTAGTGGGCCTTTTGCAGTGGTGGGCAGGTGTGTGATAATACAGCTGTGGTGTGGCCATGAGGATTTTCCATTGCCTTCAAAATGGCTTGTGACTGATATGGTGCAGCCAGCAGACCCTTCTTGTTATATGGAGAGGTTTCCGGGCAAAGTTCAGAGTCAGATTTCTATGGACAAAGGGGCAAGCTTTGTGAGATAGAAGCCTGGTTGTTGCATTCTCCTGCAGACCCTGACCCACCACAAGTGACAGAACTCCCTCTAATACTGGGTCCCAGTTGAACTCATTGTATTTCATGAAGCAAATACCAAACTCCCAGTGCAGCAGCAAGAAACACCACGAAAAGTGGAGGATGACCAAATGGCTTCACAGTTCACACGGGGAGACAGTTAGCACCAAGTGGCCACAGTTTACCTACAAATAAAATATTCAGCACTGCTGCCTCATGTTCATTAGAATACAAGAAACCATGTCCTCCAGGTCACGTAGATGCAGACCCAGCTTTTATGGTGTCACTAGAAAGGAAGCTAAATCTCCTTGCAACAACATATATTTCAAGTGCCCAAACTCAGAGGAAGTTTCTCAAGAAGTCTTTAGGCCGGCAGAGCTCCATGTTTTTGGAGTGTTTACCTGTTAGACCAGGATGCTAGAAAAGACCACTGACTCAAATTAAAATCAAATAAAATTAAGCTTATTATTTCCACCGGCCATGCTGCCTCTCCCTCCCAAAACGAAGGGAACAAGACAGCAACCCCAGCTTTCCTACAGCCCAGCTTTATAGCCCAGAAAGTTACACAAAAGGGGGGTTACAGATAACAGAACTCTGATAAACATCACACTAAAGGTAGTTTACAATTTTTTTGCTGTCCCTACATGAGAATTCATGAGGACCATTAGAGCCTCAGAGAGGGTTGTTGTCTTGCCAGAGAAGGCAAATATTTATGATGTGTCACTAAAGTTTCTGAGAGGGCTGCTATCTGCTCAGAGAGCCAGGCATGTGTGAGTTCAAGGCGCGGGCAGGCATTCCACGCAGGTTCAGAATTTGAAGTAATTAATGGTAAAGCCAAAATTATCTTTTCATGGCTTTGTGGCATGATGGCTCCCAATTTTAATAAAAGATCAGGTTGGGTCTACAATTCCCCCCTTTTCTCTGTGTCCCTTTCAAATCTTTGATAGATTATGGGAAGAGCACTGAGGAAATTTTAATCCCTCAGGTAAGAGTCTCCAAATTTTTAGAACTCACCCAAAACCGATCTCGCTGATTTTACCCTTCTTAATTACTTATATTGATAGTCTATTTATCTTTCTCTCCATTGTTGTAAGAAGAGTGGCATCACTAATTTTTTCTTCTTCTGTCCTGAGACAGGGTGACGTGAGTGGGCTCGGCGTGAGGGACATGAGTTGCCTATTAGAAGTAAGTTGAGAGACATGAGTTGCCTTTTAGAAGTCAGTTCGGTTTGAAGTCAGGTTGGGGAAGAACAGGTTGTAAAGTCATCTGTGAATGGGTTCTTCTATGAGTGAAACAAAAACCATGAGTACTGGATAAATGTTGCAGCAGCTAGAACATGTCACTGTATAGAAATTCCCTCACCAGTCTTTAATATCCCCAGTTATCAGGACTGTCAACTTAATATTTAACTTTAAGTGTTACAGTTGGCCCTCCCAATAAGACACAGTTTAATAATTTAATGTCATCTGATCTTGTAAAATCCTTTTACTAGTATGACCTCTTCGTCTAATAGAGAAACCTTTAATTCTGTTACTCAGGGCTGGATAATCGTACTAGCAAACACCAAGCCTACCTTTGTAGGTTAGGAATATCTGTAGGTCTTAAACTGAAAACTTCTGCCTGTGCCAGCTCTTCTTGATAGTCTCTTTTTATAAGTATTAGGCATTCCTGTGTGAGAATCCTTCTTTGTAGCCTCCAGTCTTTCTTGTTTTGGGAGGATAAGATAAACTGCATACCTTAAAATTTTATTATTATTATTATTATTATTATTATTATTATTATTATTATTATTTAATATGCCCAGGAGTGGCTGTATTTTGGTCTTAACTGTCTTTGCTAAGTGTTTAAGATGAAGCAGTCAAATTGACTTTTGTTTCTATCTATTGTTAACAGTCAGCTGAGTTTTGTGGGAATCAATTCTGGGGAAACTTGAGAGGAGATTCTCAGTTCTGCTAGTGCCATTTGCGCTAGGTGGGTCCAGGTCTTGCTTGACCATTTGGCTTCCCTCAGAAGCATCAGGGATGTCTCCTTTCTCTGATGATCTCCTCTTTGTAACAAATGCACTGATTGGCTTTCTGTTCTCCAGTGGTCTCATTAATCTCCCTGATCAGGAGGTTATGTGGCTCAGAGTTGCAAAGCTCTTTAGAGAAGTCCCCTGTTCCCTGGATTCAGACTGACTCAGAGGGCAAGAGCCAAATATTGGTTTTCTTGGCCCTTTTCATTTAACATTCATTTTAAATCCTAATCTTAAAAATCCAGCAAATAAATTTTAACAGCCTTACATTAAGAGTACTGGGCTTTAATGTCTATAACTTTATTATTACCTTTTTATTAATTGGGATCTGTATTATTCTGTCTGTATTGTAGTTGATGACTTATTATCTTGAATAAACCCATGTTGTGTTCTTAAAGCAACACATTTGTAAAACACTAACAGGGAATCTTTAGATGACTTATAAGAAAATTTCAAACTAAAATTAACAAAAGTAAAAATACTTAGTTCGTGTAATATCTTCCCTGAATTTTTTGGCTGAGTTATACATTATATCCCCTGTTTGAGATCCTAGGAATATTGACAATAAAAAAAACTTTTTAACATAACTTTAAAGAAATATTATCTGACCTACATGTTTCATAGTCATTCTCACATGTAGTAAGATGGGACACACAGCCTTATCTCAGGTAAGGCAGGGCTCTTTATTAATCTTAAGTATTTTAATTCTAAAGCTGATCTTTATTTTTAAATATCTTTTGACAAAGTTTACATAAATTGTTTGAGGTCACATGAACATTAGCTAACACCATATGATATCACATTTAAAACATGAATTAAAGAAATGCTGAAAGTTTTTAACCTTTACAAAGATTAGGCTCTAATTAACTTAAAAATACATTTAAATTGTTCCCCAATGTAAAAAGTAACATAAACATTTACATATCTTATTGATAATAGGTAAATAAATCCACAATATATTTTTTACCACACAACTTCAGAGCACCAGCTTGATATAATGCTCTTTTAAGGTTTCTACCTTACAGACTTGCATACCTGTAAGATATGAAAACATTAATATCATAACAATTACATTTATGTTTCTACATTAATCAAGTTTGGCTTTTAAAGAAATGGCAGTACAGTGCTCTAAAATAACAGTTCTTATTTAATCAGTTGTTTAATTTTTATGGTTGCTTGCTCTAGAAAACATAAATCTTAATAAACTCAATGTTATGGATAAACTTATGTTTTAAGAAATTTTTGCCTCATTAACACATGACTGATTTTTACAATCTTATACAGAGTTTACTAAAAAAAATACAGATCTTAGTAAATCAATCAGATATCTAACTAAAGTACTCATGAATGAGTAATCCCATATCAAATTTACTTTACTTATTTATCAAAAAGTTAGAGAAACGTATTGAACAGTGTAAACCATTTTTATGTTGAAGGAAAGGTACTAGAGCCAAGGCATATTAGACATTTTGTAGATGTTAATATTTTGTTAGATGTTTGAACACCTAGAAAACTTTGTAAGCTTAAATTTAAAGACATTTGTTTTTATCTCTTTATCCAATTTAAATTGAAACATTTAAATCACGAGAATTAAAGATCTTTGGATCCACTTTTTAAAATTTGTTTTTATGAGCGCTTTTTTTATGAGCGCTCCTTATATATGTTAATTTATGTATCATATATATGATATACGGACATATGTATATATAGACATACAACACATAACAAAATTGTGCACACATAATAATAGTAAAGGCCTCATAGCATTTCGCAGGTGAAATCTTTATTGCAATGTTTCAAGAAGTCCACAGTTGGTCAAAGATAGAACTGATCAGAAAAACATTAACCTAGGTCTGTATGCTCAAAATCATGAGGTCAAAAAACATTAAGTATCTCAGAAAAAAAATAAGAGTCCTAGAAAAAATGACTTGCCAGTAATTAGAAAATACCATACAATTTACCTTTTTTTCCCTTAGATCTCAAATCAGTCTCCTACAAAGCTTGCAGGCTTCTTTCATTTGCATTTCAACATAAGTCATGGCTGAGGTCTGGAAGGAGCAGGAAAAAAACTGCTATTCTGAACAGACATCTCAGGACTAAGGCATTTTAACCATAATTTTCAGGTTCGGATGTTGAAAATTATGATACAAGTTTAAGACACAATTCACAAAATTTTATATCTTTACATCTTGTTTGGTCAACAGACACCATACTATGATTTACTATCCATGTCCAAATTAATGCACTGGTACACACAGTGACATTTTCCCAGGCTACCCAATTCAAAATTGGTGAAAAAAAAAAAAAGACTGTATGATTGGGAAGTTTCTTGCCAACTTGCAAGTAGAGTTCTTCAGTTATCCATCCTAAGTATTTAAGTTCTCTGGCATGAATTATCTGAAATCATAAACTAAACAATTACCTAAACCCGACTTTTAACTGCAAGATTGTGCAATGCTTCAAAAACCCATTCAGATACCAGATTGTTAAAATAAAACATCATCATTTCGACACACATTCAGCTAAGATCATTCCCAAAAAACAATTTATAATATCAACACATTATTGCACATGCCTTAAAGGGCCAGAAACAAAGACACAATACAGACCGAAAGGAGGTCCAGACTATGGCTGTCAGAGAGAACCCTTTAAACCAGAGCAGATAAGAGAAAAATCTCGTACACCAGTGGGACCATAGCTGTCCCCACAAGGGGACCAGATGTTTTCACAGAGGGGCAACCTGAAATGTAAAATAAAGTGTCTCCATGGTGATTTTACTGCATTTAGTGTCCCCTTTTTCTTTTTCTCTTTTTTTAACAAGACAGAGGTGGCATAATCCTTACAGTGCAGGGAAGGAAGGAGGTAATTCCCTGAATCAACAGGGCTTTGGCAGCTGCTGGGAGTCCCTCAGTTTCTCCTTTTACATACAGGATTAGCTCCTCTGATTCAGTTCCACACCAAGCATGCTCTATCTCCTAACATTTCAGTAGATAGGTCTCACAAAGTTCCGGGGCGGAGGGGGGCTACAAGATTTGTAACTTAAAGTTTGGTTCCTGACCTTGAAGCCAATTAATACCAATTTAATAATGAGGACTGGGTTTTGAGAAAAAGAAAAAAGGAGGTTTATTGCTTGGCTAACAAAGGAGAAACACAGGGGACTCTGCCAAAGTTGTGACTCTATTTATCTGGAGGGACAAGGGGTTTTAAAGGAGTTTCACTTGTTAACCTGGGCGATACTCTGTTCTTAGGTCCCCAGCAGGCATTTCCCTCTGCAATGGGTGTGCTCCAGGCAGCCAGCTAGGCGCTTCTATCATCCTGCATCGCAAAGGGGGATAAAGTTCATTGCAGTTCCTTAAAACACAGTCCAAAGGGGTGTCAGGCTTACTCTCTTTATTTCTGATTTTCATGTCCAATATACTTAAGTTTTTACCACCAAAATCACACAACAAAACGAACAAAAACAAACAAACAAAAAAACAAAAAATAGAACACAAATAAACAGAAACCCGGTGGCTAAACACAGAAACAGGGGAACAGTGCAACATCTTGCTAAAGCTCCAGGGTAGGACCTCGTGCGTGCTCATCGGCACCTCTCTACAGTTCCAGAGGAATTCCCTACAGAACAGAACAGAGGACAGAAAGATTCTCGTTACTGTTCTGCACAGAAGTATATGTGAGCTTCCCCGTGCCACATCTCTGTCATCAGAAGAGATCTCCCTTAACTGGATATCAGATGTTATAAAGGAGCCACTTACCTATGGAGGCCTCCTCCATCAGGTGCTTGCTAATAGTTTTAGTGCAGAGGTTCACTGTAGTGCTCCCTGGACTAAAGGCTCTTTTCCAAATATAAAGAAGATGGACCAAATCAGGCCTTCGTGGAGAGCGGTTCCTTGGTGCCTATGGTTGATATACCATTCTAATTTGTGAAAGTGCCACAGAAAATAGGGTAAGCCTCCTTCTCATGGTACGCTTGAAAGCAACTGTTTGGATAAAGTGGTTGCCAAGGCAGAGACCTAATTCAGTTCCTGAAGGATGTGACCTCACCTCAATCCCTTGGTAATGGAACTCTCTGAACTTGGGATCCAGGAAGCCAGGCACACAGAGTCAGTCTCAGTCCCAGTCCCAGTGTCTCACTTGCTTCAATTTAGCAAGGACAGAGTCAGTCTTTCTTGGTACCTACTGATGTGAGGATGGCCAAATGCCAGGAGTTCTCTGAAGAGGGGCCTTTTCTGAAAAAGCAGGTAGTGGCTCACAGCTGGCTCCTGAACACTTCACAAAGTTGGACAAGGAGACCAGATCTGAGACAGGACACGCCATATTGGGGGAACATAGTATGGCCCAGCAGTCACAGGATACTCTGGAGAGTGAGAGACCTACTTGGGGAAGGAGGTGCCTTTGTGGGTGTAGATGTGTGTTTGTGGTTTTGTCTCATGTTCTGAGAATAGGCAGGAAAGTCGGTTTGTTTGGTTTGGAGTGAACTGTTTCTAGTAAGTTGTTTCACAAGGCGAGTGTTTCTATGTCTGTGTATCCCACAGTGTCCGTGCTTGTAGACATTAGAAAAGAGAATGCATCAATGGATGTTTCCTGTCAAGTAGAAAGCTTCCCAGCATTCATCCTGCCCAATTTATGAATGCACTAGGGCTTGCCTTATCGATGGGCAACACCTGCTATTTTCCTAAGTTCCTGTTTTCTTCCTGAAATCTAGCCACTCTCCAGAATAGGTTCATGCATTTGCATCCAGGATATGTACCACCTCCAAACACTGTGACATGGACATGTACTGGATAGCTGAAGAGAATGGCAAGCATCTCAGAAAAGTCAGATATCAGTGTGACCCGGAAAGTCTCAGTAGAGAAACCCTGCAAAGGGCCTTTTGATTACCTATTGTTCTGTTGCCCTGAATTTCAGGAAGTTCTTTGCCTCAGGCCACGCTTTTTTGAAGCCTGAAGAAAACAGTTTTCAAATGGAAATGAATGGGCATCACCTGTGGCTCTTTGCTTAAGTGCGTTGTAAAGGGATGTGTCTGAATCAGCCTCTTGGCCCTGTGTGAGCCTGTGGCTTAGATTATCAGCACCTGATGGGTCTAAAGAAAGATCCCATGTGTGGATCCATAATCAAAATGGCCAAAAAATCAGTCATTGTTGATGAAGTCTCTCGCATTCCTCTGTAAGGTTCCTGACCTCCATCAAGTGAGAAAAGGGATCCATTGGGTCAATTGAGTTCTTCAAAGCCCTGCAGATGCTAGCCCATAGGTTCTTGGGTTTTCTTATGAATCCAATTCAAATAAAGACACTCTAAACCCCACAGACAGTAGGCCTCAAATTGAAGAACAGAGCTGTATTAATGGCAGGCATATTTGATCACTCCTGGTTCACAGGAAGTGTGTCCAGGCCACTCTGACTTTTGGCAAATGAGGGGAAAGGGAGATTATTTGGGACACTGTCTTGTGCTGCGCCTCTCATGGAATCCTCCTGCCAGAAGTTATGATGAGTGTCTATTTGGAAGAAGATGAGTGCCATTTGGGAGTGTTTTGGTTTTAATTGTGGGCATTTGTGTGGCGGTTGGTAGAGATAATTGGGTCCACCTTGTCTTGAATTTTGGTGTGATTCCCCTTAGAGACTGTGTTTTGGAACTGACCTCTGAGAAGGTACAAGGTCCTGTGTCATTGTATATCCATAATTCTAGGACATCTCTACGGAATGTAATTCAAAGCTAAGTATACCAATCAAGGACCAAATGAACTTCTGGGCTTCAAATCTTACCTAGATTTCTGTTTTCATACTTATATTGAAAGGTTAATAAAATAGGTACTTGTCACGTCCTGTTTTTCTGTATGCTTAATAAAACACTGTTGAAATCTTGAGAACTGTTTGCTCTTCTTGTTCCCAGAATGTGCTGCCCCCAACTGCCAAACTGCAGAATGTACTCCATCAACCATTTGCACGCAAACCGCCCACTCGCCCTTAACCATCAATAAACTTCCCTCCCTGCCCTCTCCAAGGAAAATATATAAGCACTTCTTAAGCTGTTCTCAGGGCTCTCTGCTCTATTCAACTGATCTCTGAGCCCTTGCATGCCAGACTCCCAATAAACCCTTTGAGGTTGCATTAGACAGTCTCTTGGTGGTCTCTTCCACCGACGCTCACCCGACCTTTACTTCTGGTGGCCCCAGCGAGATCCGGCAGCTGCAGATGAAAGACACCCAATGGGCTCCTCTGGGGGTAAATAAGGCCCCTCTTTCTGGTTTCAGGATTCAGGTTAGGGTTTGACAAAATGGCTATTGGTAAAGAGCGTGAGCTCTCTCCCACGGTGGCTGACACACATGTCACAGAGCCACAGGCCATGTTCCTGTGGGATGGACTCGGGAAATCGAGGAACCATAGTCTCCTCGACTCAGTGATATTTTCTTTCAGATTTGGAATTGGCAGCCCATCAGGATTTGCCCGCTACTCAGTCCTGGTCTCAGTATTGGACGTCCATTGTCTGTCTTTATTGTCTTGTCTTGTCTGTGTCGTGTGTCTTTGCTTTCACTGTCTGTGTATATTTCATTATGGGACAGAGCACTTCAATGCCTCT
This sequence comes from Callospermophilus lateralis, assembly GCF_048772815.1. Taxonomy (NCBI): domain Eukaryota; kingdom Metazoa; phylum Chordata; class Mammalia; order Rodentia; family Sciuridae; genus Callospermophilus; species Callospermophilus lateralis. The sequence goes on along the minus strand of NW_027513317.1, from coordinate 50,839 downwards.
GTCCCTGACCCTTAATCACTGGACCAAAGTCTGCTTAAGGGCTCAGATTCTTTCTTTTTCATTAAAACACCAGACCTGGCAGATTCTGTGTCTCAGAATAACCCACCTTTGTAGTCGGATGGCCCCTAGAAAGATGTTTCTACTTCGCACTAATTTGAAAAGTCTGAGATATTGTCTTTCAGCCGGGGCCACATAGCCATCCAGATCAATAGCCATATATCTTAACTTGTCAGGACCTCTGCAAATCTCCTCCTCCATGGGTGAAGCCTTTCCTTGTCCCTGCACCCATTCCTACTCCTTCCCCTACGATTCTATCTCTCAAACTCTCTGCTCCTCAACCTCCACCCTCTGTTCTCCCTGAGTCTCAAGACTCTACTCGTCCTTATCCTCTGCCCTTGTCCCCCAACCCCCAAAACCCTGTAAGTAATTCCCCTGCTGCTTACTCAGCCTCTCCACCATTCGAGGAAGCCAGGATGGCCCAGCACCCTCCAGATGACTGTCCAATGGCACACACAGCCCCTCCTTCCCTAGAGGAAGCTGGCCCGGCTAAAAAAACTCAGAGAACTCGCCAACGTTTTCACACCTGCCTACTTGGGATGACTGCCAACAACTCCTAGGGACTCTCTTCACGACAGAGGAATGAGAGGAAAAACCTCCTGGAAGCTAGAAAAAAATATCCTCGGACTTGATGGGCGACCAACAAAACTTCCCTACATAATCAAAGCCGGCTTCCCCTTAAACCAACCCAACTGAGACCCCAACACCTTTGAAGATAGGGAGCATATGTCCAATTATTGCCAGGCTCTAATAGCGGGTATCCAAGGGGCCGCTAGGTGACCAACTAATTTGGCCATGGTAAGAGAAATTATTAAAAGGCCTGATGAATCTACCTCTATGTTTCTAGAGAGAATTATGGAGGCATATAAGAGATATACTCCTTTCGATCCTCAGGCAGCAGATCAAAAGGCATCTGTCATGATGGCCTTAATTGGGGAAGCTGCCATGGATATTAAAAAAAAAAAAAGTTAAAAGAGAGATTTAGTCAGAGAAGCCAAAAAAATATACTATAAAAGAGAAACAGGGAAAAAGAAAGGGAGCAAAGGGAGGATGAGAGAAGCAAAAGAAAGACTAAGGCATTGACTTAGATCCTGGTCACAACAAGAAAGAGGCCAGAAATTAAGACATAAGGTGACAGGAAGGGATACCTGGGCCCGTGCCAGAGGCCACCCCTGGCCTCAGATCAATGTGCCTACCATAAAAAAAGGACACTGGGCCAAAGAGTGCCCTATAAAGAGACAGACACGCCAGCCAGCCATTCTGACTCTGGAGGATGACTAAGAAAGTTGGGGCTCAGATTCCTTCCCCTAGCTCAGGGTAACTTTTGAAGAGTAGGGGACCCCAGTAAACTTTGAAGTGAATACAGGAGCAGTATACTCAGCCCTTAGGGCCCCATTGGGCCGTCTATCAAATAAAAGGTCTGTAGTTCAAAGGGCTAATGGCAGTAAATATCGGGCTTAGACTACTAAGAGGACCATGGACCTGGGGAAAGGAAAAATCCATCACTCCTTCCTAGTAATCCCAGAATGCCCGCACCCATTGATGGGCAGAGATCTGCTCACCAAGCTCTGGGCCAAAATAACTTTTAACCCTGAAAGCCCCCAAAAGAAATTTCTAAATCCTTCAGTAAAAACTCCTATAGTCACGGCTGTAACTATATTAGTAGAAGATAAACATCCACTCTTCACACCCCCCAAGACTGATCAAACAGGCAAGCTACCGCAGAAATGGATAACAGATTACCCAGATGCCTGGGCAAAAACTGCTGTGTTAGGCCTGGCCGTGAAACAACCTCCAATAACAGTGGAGTTAAAAACCTCAGCCTCCCCAATCAATGTCAAATAATATCTTCTAAGCATAAAAAGCTAAAGATGGGATAAGGCCCTATATTCAGAAATATCTGGCCTTAGGTGTCCTAAGGCCCTGTCAATTGGCCTGGAACACTCCCCTGTTATTAGAAGAAAAAGCCAGGAACCGGGGACTATCAACCTGTTAAAGACCAAAGAGAGATCAACAACAGAGTGCAGGACATTCACCCCACAGTACCTAATCTGTTCAAACTGCTTAGCACTCTGAACCCTGAGCAGAAATGGTATACTGTTCTGGACTTAAAACAAGTTTTCTTTTGCTTGCCTCTGCATAAAGATAGTCAGTTGCTGTTTGCTTTTGGGTGGGTAGACCCAGAAACCGAAAGTATAGTCAACTAACTTGGACTAGACTCCCAGAGGGGTTCAAAAACTCCCCCACTCTCTTTGATGAAGCCCTCCACAGAGATCTCAACAATTTCAGAACTACACACCCCGAAGTCACCCAGCTTCAATACGTGGATCACCTGCTACTGGCATCCAACACCAAGGAAAACTGAACTGGGACCCAAGCACTATTATCGGAGCTTGCTCAACTCGGGTATAGAGCTTCTGCCAAAATTGCCCAATTTGCCAGAAAGAAGTAATCTTCCATGACTATTTCCTCAGGGGCGGTAAACGATGGCTCACTGAGCCCAGAAAACAAACCGTTGAGCAGATACCAACCCCATCTTACAGCAGACATCTAAGAGATTTTCTTGGGATTGCTGGGTTTTGCAGGTTATGGATAAATGGGTTCGCGTCCTTAGCTGCTCCTTTATACCCGCTGTTAAAGGGAGATGCCCAATTCCAATGGACCCCTAAGTACCAGGAAGTTTTAGATAACATCTAAGGACACTGACACTGAACGCCTCAACTTTACTGAGCTCAGCCTGCAATTACAGAAAGCCCTACACTAAGTTAAAAATGTACGTCAACTCACTCACCTTGGTTCAAAGAAACTGCAGGCACTCCTGTAGGATTAAGAACAGAGTTTTCCACTAACCAACTCACAGCGAAAGAAAAAAACTGAACCGGTAACAAAAGCCTGTTGGGTCAGTCAATTGTTTAATGCTTACCCTTCCAAGTTTCTTAGAGGAAAGCACCTATGAGGAACCAGACCAGGACAATTCTGGGAAGTGGACATTACTGAAATTAAGCCAGCAAGGTATGGACTTAAATATCTCCTAGTCTTTGTAGATACATTTTCAGGATGGATTGAAGCCTTACACACACACACACACACACACACACACACACACACACAGAAAAAAAAAAAAAAAAACAACGGCCCAAATGGTTCTCAAGAAGATCCTGGAAGATATTTTTCCAAGATATGGTCTGTTTAAGGTAATAGGGTCTGATAATGGACTTGTGTTCATGGCCCAGGTAAGTCACGTGTGGATTAATTGTAAGTTACATTATGCTTATATACCCCAGAGCTCAGGAGAGGCAGAAAAAATAAATAGAACCACTAAAGAGACCTTAACAAAATTAAGCTTAGAGACTGGCATAAAAGATTGGACTATGCTCCTGCCTTATGCACTGTTTCATGCGAGAAATACTCCCTCAGTTTCTTTGTGTAACCTCACCCCCTATGAAATTCTCTATGATGCCCATCATCCAGTAAGGGACCTAATCCCCAACTCTAAGGCCTAACAATCCCTTCGACACCCCTTGCTTGACAGACTTAAAGCCATTGAAAGAACTCAGTGATAACTGTGGAAACAGCTGGCCACTGCCTACCAACCTGGGGACGAGGGGATTCCACATCAATATCAAGTAAGAGACTTCGTCTACATAAGACAACATCAGGTGTCATTCCTAGAACCCCACTGGAAAGGAACATACCAGGTGCTACTTATAACACCTACAGCGGTAAAAGTAGACAGAATCACTTTTTGGATCCATGCCTCTCACCTAAAGCCTTCGCTGTGTCCAGACTCTGGTTGGAAACTGGAAAAGACTGGTAACCATTTCAAATTGCGTATTCGCTATGTGGACAAGACTGTAGACTCTCCCCTTGGCCACCAGTACTCCTAACCCTCATCAGCCTGTTCAGCAGTGAAGGCTGATCTCAAATCCTACTAGACAAGAAGTATGGTATATCTCGCATACAGCCCCCTTAGGGACCTGGTGGCTATCTCTCCACCCAGACATTTTTCAGCTTGGTATACGTCTTTCCTATTGAGATAACCCTGATGAAGAGGATCCCACTAAAGTTTCATTAAATCCCTTCCGTTCCATAGATAATTGAAACAAACATTATGGATGCACAGAAACGCGAGCCAGATTCAGGTTGGCTAGCCTAGATTACGATGTATGCCCGGCGGACTATCAAAGCCACAAACAGCCATGGCTGTGTGGGGGAAAAGCCAACTTCTTGTGTAACTCATGGGGATGTGAGCATACAGGGGCTGCCTGGTGGAACCCAAACTCCTCATCACATTCAGTACACAGCATTGGCCATATTACCAATTAGACAACCAAAAGCTATGGCCCCCAGAGGGTTCTCTAGATCCTCAAATTCTGCGTGACATTTTTAACTTCGGCAAGTGCTCAAAAGGGGAAAATTCCCCTATGCGGAATCCTTTTCCCTCCTTCACTCACATCCTGTACTATGCTTCTCCAATAGTTCCTCACACTCAGTCTTCTGCTCTAGAGTCTCTGCTGTCACTCCCACCTCAGCAACGTGATTTCTCACCTCCAATTACTAGATCAAAAACCCAAACCTCTGCCAGTTCTCAGACCATTGCCCCCTTGCTGAGGTAGCAGGTACCGAGGTACCCCTCCACTCACTCACTCCTCTCTTTTTCTGTCTGTGCCTGCACTAGGTCCCACCAAGTCCTCTAAGAAGCTAAACCAAAGCTCAAACCAGCTGAGAAGAGCCCTCAGACCCCTATCCAAGATGTAATAAAAATGGCCTTTAAAGTTGCTTTGTCATCACTGAAAACAGGTTTCTAAAAATTTAAAGTCCCTCAGGGGTTTTTGGAATACTCACTCCCATCTTCACCTCTGCTCTACCTGTTCTACTGCTCAAGTTTTGTTCTAGGAAAATCCCAAACCCCTTTTCCATTATTCTTTTACATCTCATCTTCCTCATTCTCAGATCCACGGAGCTGCTCTCAGCCTCGCCTTCCCAGTCTTCCCCCTCTGTACCAGGTCCATAGATATGTCTTAAATAACCTTCTCCAGAAGTCTTCACCGAGGCTTACATTAGGTCTTTCAGCAAAAGAGTCCCTCTGAAAGAGTTCAATGTAGATAAACTTCCACTTTTCGTGTTGCCCTGTTCTACTTGGCCACTGGCTGGAAAAATCACCACCCCTAAGCTTGACACCGCCTTACTAGGTTTTCACAAAATATGTGAACAAAGCCTCTGGCCTTGAGCTGGGGCTTCACAGAGATGACTACATTTCTAAGATAAAAAAGTTACCAACTGGGCTTCATGGTGACAGCTGGCAGGGAGAAAAAAAAGAGACAAAAAAGCTCTCCCTTTCCAAGGTGTCCTTGAAAAGTTAACTTGCCCAGAACAGAGGAACAAAAACAGAAACAAAAACTGATTTTTGTGAATTTCTACAGACTGTGAACTTCTGATCCACTTCCCTTACATGTTGGGTACAAATTCTAAAACTACCAAAACTTGGGGTTCAGGGGATTAATTGATTACAACAGAAGCAATGCCCTCTAAATCCGGATGCAACCAAATAAGGCTGTTTTCCTGTGTTTGGTGCTATCTTAGGTCCCTTTCCTTGTCCATCCCTACAACAGTATAATTCTATACACTTTAACATTATTTATGTTTTCATAAAATGGTCAATATATGTGATTAATTATGTAATGATGCAGATGTTTTCCAGAGTTCTCTATCATGACGTAGGTTCATTTAAAGATCAAACAGGGGGGCATACAACCCGGTTCCAGCGGGAACCTGTGTCCCTCACTTTAGCCATCCTATTAGAAATAATAGTTGCTTAAGGGGTGGGCTAGTCCATGAGACACAACAAAGACACAATTAGAAGCAGAAATAGGCCAAACCTTAAAGACATTAAAAACCGACATCACAGCTTTACAGGAATTTTAACCTCTCTCTTTCTGAAGTTGTTTTACAAAGCAGGCGAGTGTTGGACCTCCTCTTCATGAGAGAAAGGTGCCTTTTTGCTTGCATTGAGGGAAGAATGTTGTTTTTGTGCCGACAATACTGGAGTTGTAAAAGAATCTATGAATAAATTAAGAAAACGACTTGAAGAGCGTCAAAGAGAGACAGAGGCCCTAAAAGGGAGGTTTGAGTCTTGGTTCACATAGTGACCTGATTAACTGCGCTTTTATCTGCCATGGCTGGTCCATTAAAATTCCTCATATTATTGCTAACTGTAGGACCCTGTTTGCTCAACCGTGTAGTTTTCTTTCTAAACCAAATCGAACCTGTTATAAATCCTAACCATACACTGTTCTCTCAATCTAATTTTACAGAAGAGCAGGGACAGAATTGGTATTAAAATACAGGAAAATAGAGGATCTTCCACCTGCTGAAAACCTCAAAGGTCCACGTAGAAATGATCCCTGGAGAAGATGTAGGCAAGTATGAAGTACCTGAGAGAGCAAAAGTCTTCCATGGCAAACAACCTGCTCAGGATGAAGGGATGTGTCTGAATCAGCCACTCTCTTCTTAATGTAGAGAAGATGGACCAAAGCAGGCATGTGTTGAGAGCTGCTCCTGCATGCCTATGGTTGACATACCTCTCTGACCTGTGAAAGTGTCACAGGAAGTAGGAGCAGCCTCCCTCTCATGGGAACCTTGGAAGCAACTGTTAGGACAAAGTTGTTGCCAAGGCAGTGACCTCATTCAGTTCCAAATTTAAGTGACTTCACCTAACTTCCTTGGTGATGGAACTCTCTGAACTTGGAATCCAGGAAGCCAGGCACCCAGAGCCAGTCCCATTCCCAGTCCCAGTGGTCAAACTTATTTTGATTTACCAAGGACAGACTCAGTCTTTCTTGAGACCTACTGATGTAAGGATGGCCAAATGCAAGGAAAGCTATGAAGAGGGGCCTTTCCTGAGAAAGCACGCAGTGGCTCACCGCTGGCTCCTGACAACTTCACAGAGTTGGCCAAAAGACCAGATTTGAGACAGAACAGGCTATTTCCAGGGAACATAATAAGGCCCACCAGACAGAGGACACTCCGGATAGTCACAGACCTACTTGGGGGAAGGAGGTGCCTTTGTGGTGTGGGTGTGGGTTTGCGGTTTTGTCTCATGTTCTGAGAATAGGTATGAAAGGCGGTTTGTTTTGTTTGGAGTGAACTGTTTCTAGTAAGTCGTTTGACAAGGCAAGAATTTCTATGTCTGTGTATCCCACTGTGTCCGTGGTTGTAGACATTAGAAAACAGAATGCATCAATTAATATGTCCTGTCTAGTAGAAAGCTTCACAGCATTCATCCTGCCCTATTTATGAATGGACTGCAGCTTGCCTTATTTATGTGCAACACCTGCTATCTTCCTTAGTTTCTGTTTTATTCCTGAATTCTGGCCACTCTCCAGAATAGGTTCATGGTTTTCTGTTTAAGATATGTACAACCTCGAAGCTCTGTGACATGACCATGTACTGTATAGCTGAAGGGAATGGTGAGCATCTCAGAAAACTCAGATATCAGTGTGACCAGGAAAGTCTTAGTGGAGAAACCCTGCTTGGGGCCTTTTGTTTACCTACTCTTCTGTTGCCCTGAATGTCAGGAAGGTCTTTTCCGCAGGCCACCACTTTGTGAAGCCTGAAGAAAACAGTTTTCAAATGGAAATGAATGGGCATTACCTGTGGCTCTTTGCTTAATTGCTTTGGAAAGGATGTGTCTGAATCAGCTTATTTACCCTGTGTGAGGCTGTGGCTTAGATTCTCAGGTCCTGATGGATCTAAAGAAAGATCCCATGTGTACATCCAAAACCAAAATGGCCAAAAGAGCAGTCCTTGTGGATGAAGTCTCTCGCCTTCCTCTGTAACTTTCCTGACCTCCATCAAGTCAGATTAGGGATCCTTTGGGTCAAATGAGTTCTTCAAAGCCTTGCAGAGTCTAGCCCATAGTTTCTTGGGTTTTCTCAAGACTCCAATTCACATAAAGAATCCAAACCCCACAGTCATTTGGCCTCAAATTGAAGAAGCGGATCAGTATTAACGGGAGGCCTATTTAATCTCTTCTGGTTCACAAGAAGGGTGTCCAGGCCACCCTGAATTTAGGCAAATTAGGTGCAAAAGAGCTTATTTTGGACACGGTCTTGGGCTATGCCCCTCATGGAAAACTCCAGCCATAGTGGAGTTTATTGTGAGTGTCTATATGGAAGAAGATGGGCGCCACGTTGGAGTGTTTTGGTTTAAATTGTGGTCATTTGGGTGGCGGTTGGAAGAGATGACTTGGTCCACATGTTCTTGAACTCTGGTGTGATTCCCTTAGAGTCTGAGTTCTTCAACTGACCTCAGAGAAGTATTGCCATGAATAGTGTTGAGATTTTTGGAAGCCAGGCATGAGCATCGCCCTTGGAAACTGAGTTCTAGGCCCAGGGTGGCTTTCCACAGAGCACTGAGCCTCTCAGCCAGGATACCACAAATTTTATTCTGAAAGACTTGGCACCCATAGTTGAGAGTCAAAACTCATATGGACCTCACATTGTAGACCTAAATGGGCATAGCATCATATGATCTTTTGGCCACTCTTTGGGAAGCTTTACCTGTGAGTGTTCTCCAGAGATTTCATTGAAATGAGCTTCCTAACCATTTAATGGTTCCTGAAAAAATTGAAACTCACAGTGCCTCCAACTTCATCCTTAAAAAATGGCTAGATAAATACCATGAAATTTTTGAATTTCCCATCATCATGTGGCACTGGAAAACCTTTTGATGTCCTGTTGCTGATCATGAATATACCAGACAGTGCCTTGATTGACTGGGTTTCATGTAAATGGTGTAGAACAGAGATGCCAGTAAGTTGGACTTTGTTGAGTAGTAGGTTAGAGCAGTGGTGGGCAGGTATGTGATAAAACATCTGTGGTGGGGCCATGTGGATCTTCCATTGGCTTCCAAATGGCTTGTGACTGACATGGTGCAGCCAGCAGAACCTTCCATGTAAAGGCAAGTTGTTATATGGAGAGGTTTCAGGACATTGTTCAGAATCAGGTTGCTATGGTCAAGGGGGCAAGATATGTGGGATAGGATCCTGGTTCTTGTATCCTCCTGCAAAACCTGACCCACCATACATGACAGAACTTCCTCTTGCATTGTGACCCAGTTGAACTCCTTGTATTTTGTGAAGCAAATACCAAACTCTCCGTGCTGCAGGAAGAAACACCACGAAAATGGAAGATGACCATATGCCTTCACAGTGTACTCCGGCACACATTTAGCCCCCAGTGGCCACAGTTTATCTAAAAAGAGAATTCAGCACTGCTGCCTCATGTACATTGGGAAATAAGAAACCATGTCCTCCAGGTCTCATAGATGCAGACCAAGCTTTTATGGTCTCCCTAGAAAGGAAGCTAAAGCTCTTGACAACAACATATTTTTCAAGTGCCCAACCTCACAGGCAGTTTCTCAAGAAGTCTCTAGGCCAGCAGACCTCCATGTTTGTGGAGTTTTTACCCTGTCCCATACTTTTGGAAACTACTCTACCACTTCCAAGGTTGTGAGCTCCTGAGCATATTGCATTCCACAAATTTATTCACAGATTTTCTAAATCTTCTTTTCTAATTGTGTCTTACTTGGGGTGAAGGGATTGTCAAGGCATTGTTCTGGTTGAGAGTGGGAATAATTTTGTGTAGCACATTTTTACATACACATTGGATTCATTGTTCAATTTTCCATTCGAAATACTGAATCCTTGACACTAACCCATACCCTAATAGACTCTGACTATTAATTCTAATATGATGGAGAAAAATAACCGAAACAGAATAGAAATACTAGCACTTCAGAAGAGGCATGGTGTATAGTTGGTCTTGCCTTTTGCATGATATAGGGTAGGAGTTATAAATCTTGTCAATTTTTTGTTGAAATAGTTCTGCATGTGTTTTTAAAGTTAACACATCTGTGAATTCCTGTCTCCATTTTTCTGTAGCCTATTCAGCACATGTATTTTTATATGCACATATAGAATCCTACCTGGTATCACACGTATATTCTTGAGAGGTGGCTAACTTGGCAGATACAAAGTGTGAGAAGAGATCACTCCTCATTAATGCTTTTGGAACTGAAAATTCAGACTATGAGTGAGCTTCTTAGTTAAAAAACATTATACATAAATCCATGTTGAGTAAAATTAATAGTTTGGATCTGTGGATGATATATATTTCACAATGAATTTTAATTGGCATATATATTGCTACTTTTTAATGTCTCTGTGTGTGTTTTGTGTGTGTGTGTGTGTGTGTGTGTGTATATATATATATATATATATATATATATATATATACTCTCTAGATTTTTCAAAATATAAAATATGTGTGTCCTATTATACACTCCCTAAATTCATTCTTGTTCATGTATGTGGTTTTATATTAAACTTTTCATAAGATTATTTTAAAAATATTCATCCACCTGAAATACATATTTGTTTTCTAGTACTAAAAAGTTACTTCAGTGAATGGTGCAAACAAATCCTTATATTTTTAGAGTAGCTGACCCACTTTAACATCAATGCAAGTAGATTCCTATGGGACATGATGTGTATTTTGACGTTCATTTTTATTAAACACTCGTACATTACTATTTCTGCAGTTTTTGTACATCATAGAATATACATTTCATCCACAAGTTCACAAATTTAAAGAAATTTGTAACACATTCAATCACTTCCTGCTTCAGAACATATGTATTCCTCCTTGTTTTTGACTGGTCATTTCATGAGACTTCTTTCCAAACACATTATTTTCGATTTCCATAATCAATTTTGAAGCAAAATTCACACACTCTTTATGATAAACCACAACCGTAATATTACCATTAGATGTATTACTGGTTGGAATGAATGTATATATATCAATATATGATTCCTGTGTATTTTCAGATATCAATTCAATCCATTATTTAAAGTTGGAACAAGTTATATTATTTATTCGCAGTATTGTCTATTCATGCATTATCTCTATATTCATACATACATGGTACGCCTATATGTACCTCCAATACTAATTTATACCCCTTCAAAATATTGCTCCAAGAAATGGTGCAAGAAAGACTCATGTCACCTGATCTACATATACGTTTTATCACAGTAATATTCTGGCCACAAAATGCAAAGTCACACTTATGATTGTACCAAAGCCTAAATGGAATGTGAGTATGGGTTATGAAAATCACCTATGTCCACGTTGCCTAATGCTCTCAAATGTCAATCCGATTGGTGACTACATATTTGTTACTTCCTAAGATTATATATTCAATCTCAAGCCTTTTGAAAGTGTCTATTGCTATCACTCACTTTATACTTTGCCTGATTTCCTAATGTCGCTATTGATATCTGCTTTCCTACATATTTTCCCCATTTCATCACTGTGACTGACTCTTCACATGTGCTGACATTTACATTTTCTGTCTACCTGAAAACCTATTGCTAAAGAACTATTTGTCCAAATGCTATACTCACACTTTTTTCTAATCCTACCAACTATCTTCCTAATCCTACCGACTCTCCCTCTTTGAATGGTTGTTCTCCTCAACATTCAATCATCCAAGGTATCAGGTCCTATGCCATTGTGTATAGATTTATCTGAGACATCTGTGCAGAACATAATTAAATGCTAAGTATCCCAATCAAGGACCTAATGCCCTTCTGGGCTTCAAATTTTACCGAGATTTCTGTTTTCATTCATATATTTCACCTATATAATCTTATATATATCGCAGGTTCCCAATACCATTATTCATCCAGCAGAATGATCCTAACCCAAATCAAATATGTTATTAACCGTAACCATACACTGTTCCCTCAATCTAACTTTACAGAATAGCAGGGACAGAGTTGGTCTTACAATACAGGAATGTAGGAGATCTTCAACCTGCAGAGAACCTCAAAGGTCCATGCAGAAATGATCCCTAAAGAAGATGTAGGCAGCTATGAAGAACCTGAGAGTGTGAAAGTCATCTTTCATGACAAAAAAAAAAAAACAGGTCAGGATGAAGGGATGTGTCTGAAGCAGTCTCTCTCTTCTTAATGCAGAGAAGATAGACCAAACCAGGCTTGTGTGGAGAGCTGTTCCCGGGTGCCTGTGGTTGATATTCCATTCTAGCTTGTGAAAGTGTCATAGGAAGTAGGGGCAGGATCCATCTCAGGGACCCTTGGAAGCAACTGTTAAGACAAAGTGGTTGCCAAGGCAGTGACCTCATTCAGTTCTAGACGAAGTGACCTATGTCACTTTCTTGTTGATGGAACACTCTGAACTTGGGATCCAGGAAGCCAGGCACCCTGAGGCAGTCCCAGTCCAAGTACCAGTGGTCTCAAATGTTTGGACTTAAGAAGGACAGAGTCAGTCTTTCTTGGCAACTAAATTGAAGATGGACAAATGCCAGGAAAGCTCTGAAGAGGGGCTTTACCTGAGAAAACAGGCAGTGGCTCACCGCTGGCTCCTGATAACATCACAGTTTTGGCCAAGGAGACCAGATCTGACATAGCACAGCCCGTTTCGGGGGAACATAGTATGGCCCACCAGTCAGAGGACGCTCTGGATAGTCACAGACCTATTTGGGGAAAGAAGGTGCCTTTGTGTGTGTGTGTGTGTGTGTGTGTGTGTGTTTGATTTTGTCTCATGTTTTGAGAATATGTAGGAAAGTCGGTTTGTTTGGTTTGGAGTGGACTGTTTCTAGTAAGTCCTTTGAGAAGGCGAGTGTTTCTATGTCTGGATATCCCACTGTGTCCGTGGTTGTAGACAATAGAAAAGAGAATGCATCAATAGATTTGTCCTGTCTAGTAGAAATCTTCGCAGAATTCATCCTGTCCAATTTATGAATGGACTGCAGGTTACCTTATGGATGGGCAACACCTACTACCTTCCTACATTCGTGATTTCTTCCTGAATTCTGGCCACTCTCCCATAGGCTCATGGTTTTGTGTTCAAGATATGTATCTCCTCCACAATCTGGGACATGGGCATGTACTGGATAGCTGAAGAGAATGGTGAATATCTCAGAAAACTCAGATATCAGTGTGACCAGGAAAGTCTCAGTGGAGAAAATCTGCTTTGGGATTTTGCTTACCTATTGTTCTGTTGCCCTGAATGTAAGGAAGGTCTTTGCCTAAGGCCCCACATTTCCAATGCCTGAAAAAAACAGTTTTCAAATGGAAATAAATGGGCATCACCTGTGGCTCCTGGCTTAATTGCTTTGCAAAGGGATATGTCTGAATCAGCCTCTTAGTGCAGTTTGAGATTATCGCTTAGATTCTCAGCACCTGATGGATCTAAAGAAAGATCCCATGTGTGCATCCAAATCCAAAATGGCCAAAAGAGAAGTCATTGTGATGAAGTCTCTTGCCTTCCTCTGTAAGGTTCCTGATCTCCATCAAGTGATAACAGGGATCTTTGGGTCAACTGAGTTCTTCAAGCCCTGCAGAGGCTAGCCCATAGGTGCTTGGGTTTTCTTATGACTGCAAATCACATAAAGAAACTATACCCGACAGTCAGTATGCCTCAAATTGGAAAAGCGGAACAGTATTAATGGCATGCCTCTTTGATCAGTCCTGGTTCACAGGAACGTTGTCCAGGAAACACTGACTTTAGACAAATGAAGGGCAAGGGAGCTTATTTTGACATTGTCTTGGGCTGTGTGCCTCATAAAAACTTCCAGCCAAGGTTATGATGAGTGACTATATGGAAGACAATGAGGGCCATGTGGGAATGTTTTGGTTTTAATTCTGGTCATTGGTGTGGTGGTTGGAAGAGATGACTGGGTCAACTGGACTTGAACTCTGGTGTGTTTCCACGTAGAGACTGAGTTTTGAAACTGATCTCAGAGAAGTATTGCCATGAATTGTGTTGGGATTTTAGGAGGCCACGCATGAGAGTCGCCCCTGGAACCTGAGATCTAGGACCAGGGTGGCTTTCCACAAAGAACTGGGAATCTCAGCCTGGATATCACATGATTTTATTCTGAAAGACTTGGCAGCCATAGTTGAGAGTCAAAAGACATAGGACCTCACATTGTAGACCTCAATGGTCCTGGCTTCAAGTGACCTTTGTCCACTCTTTGGAAAGCCTTGCCTGTGAGAGTTCTCTAGAATTTTCTTTGAAATGAACTTTCTCAACATGTAATCGTTCCTGAATAATTGAAATCCACAGTGCATCCAACGTCATCCTTGAAAAATGGCTAGATAAATAACACGAAATTTTTGAAATTTCCATGACCAGTTTTAACTGCAGAAACTTTCTATGTCCTGTTGCTTACCATGAGTGTACCAGACAGTGCCTTGATTGACAGGGTTTCATGAAATTTGTTTAGAACAGAGAAGCCAGTATTTTGGAGCCTGCTGAGTAGTGGGCCTAGAGCAGTGGTGGAGAGGTGTGTGATAAAACATCATGGTGGGGCCATTTGGATCTGCCATTGGCTTCCAAATGGCTTGTAACTGACAGAGTGCAGACATCAGACCCTTATATGTAAAAGCATCTTGTTATATGGCGTAGTTTCAGGGCAATGTTCAGAATCAGGTTGCTATGGACAAGCGGGCAATCTTTGAGAGATAGAAGCCTGGTTGGTGAATTTTTTTGCAGACCCTGACCCACCACACGTGACAGAACTACCTCAAGCACTGTTTCCCAGTTGAACTCCTTGTATTTCGTGAAGCATGAACCAAACTCCAAGTGCAGCAGCAAGAAACACCACGAAAAGTGGAGGATGACCAAATGGTTTCACAGTCCACAAGGGGAGACAATAAGCCCCCAGTGCCCACAGTTTACCTACAAAGAGAGAATTCAGCACTGCTGCCTCGTGTTCATTGGAAAATAAGAAATGTTGTCCTCCAGGTCTCATAGATGCAGACCCAGCTTTGAGGGTCTCACTACAAAGGAAGCTTAACTCCTGACAACAACCTATATTTCAGTGCCCAATTTCACTGGCAGTTTCTCAAGAAGTTTTAGGCAAGCAGAGCTTCATGTTTGTGGAGTGTGTACCCTGTCCTTACTTTTGGAAACTCCTATTCCACCTCCATGTTTGTTCACTCCTGAGCATTTTCTATTCCAGAAATGTAATCACAGATTTTGTAACTCTTCTACTCTAATTGTGTCTCCCTTGGGGCGAAAGTAATGACAAGGCATTGTTCTGGATGAGAGTCAGAAGATTAATTTTTCTATTTTCCATTTGAAATTCTGAATCCCTGACACTAACCCATATTCTACTAGACTCTGACTACTAATCCAAATATGATGGAAGAAAATAACCCAAACAGTACATAAATACTTGCAGTTCAGAGTTGGACTTGCCTTTTGCATGATAACGGGTAGGTGTTATAAATCTATTCAATATTTAATTGAAATAGTTCTCCATGTGTTTTTAAAGTTAACAAATATGTGAATTACTGTCTCCCATTCTCTGGAGCTTATTCAGCACATGTATTTTTATATGCACCAATAGAATCCTACAAGGTATCACACGTACATCCTTGTGAGGTATATGACTTAGCAGATACAAAGTGTGAGAAGTGATCACTCCTCCTAAACGCTGTTGGAACTGAAAATTCAACCTATGGGTGAGCTTCCCAGTGGAACAACATTATACATAAACCCATGTTCACTAAAATGAATGTTTTTGCATCTTTATGATATATATTTCATGATGAATTTCGATTGGCATATATATTGCTACTTTTTAATGTCTGTATTTGTGTGTGTGTGCGTGTGTGTGTGTGTGTATATATATATATATATATATATATATATATATATATATATATATATATATATACTCTCCATATTTTTAAAAATATGAAATATGTGTGTCTTATATACACTCCCTAAATTCATTCATGTTCATGTATGTGGATTAATAATCAACTTTTCACAAGATTATTCTTAGAAATATTCATCCACCCGAAATACATATTTGTTTCCTAGTACTGAAAACTAACTTCAGTAAAAGGTGCATACAAATCCTAATATGTCTACTTTAACTGACCCAGTTTAACATCAATGCATGTAGGTTCCTATGGGACATGATGTGTATTTTGACATTAATTTTTATTCCACACTGGTACATTACTATTTCTTCAGTTTATGCACATCTCAGTATATATATTTTATTCACTAGTTAGCAAATTTATAGGCATTTGTTTCACTTTCAATCACTTCCTGCTCCAGAACACATGTATTCCTCTATCTTTCTTGACTGGTCTATTCATGAGACTTTTTTCCAAATATATTATTTTCGATTTCCATAATCAATTTTGAACCAAAACTCACACACCCTTCATGATAAACCATAACCCTAAGATTATCGTTAGATATATAACTGGTTGGAATGAATGATTGCATATCAATATAAAATTTCTTATAAATTTTCAGATATTTATTCAATCCATTATTTAAAGTGGATCCAGTTATATTATTTATTCACAGTATGATCTATTCATGCATTATGTCTATATTCATTGAAACAGGGTACACCTATTTGTACCCCCATACTAATTTGTAAGTCTTCAAAATATTGCTCGCAGAATTGGTGGAAGAAATACTCTTTTCACCTGATCTACATACACATTTTATTACAGAAATATTCTGGACACAAAAAGCAAAGGTCACACTTACAATTGTACCAAAGCGTAAATGGAAAGTGAGCATGGATTACTAAAAACATCCATGTCCAGGTTGCCTAATGCTCTCAAATATCAATTCTATTTTTGACTACATATTTGTTTCTTCTTAAGATTATATATTCAACTTCAAACCTGTTGAAAATGTCTAACCCTATCACACAATTTATACTTTGCTTGATTTCCTAATGTCTCTATTGATATCTGCTTTCCTATATTTTTCCCCAGTTCATCATTGTGACTGACTCTTCACATGTGCTTACATTTACATACACTCTCTACCCGAAATCTTATTGCGAAAGAACTTTTGGTCCAAATCCTATACTCACTCTTCTTTCTAAACCTACCAACTACCTTCCTAATGCTACCGACTATCAGTTTTTGACTGGATGTTCTCTTCAACATTCAATATCCAAGGTACAAGGTATGATGCCAGTGTATATTGATTTATCTGAGACATCTGTGCTGCACATTACTCAAAGCTAAGTATCCCACTCAAGTCCCCAATGCCCTTCTGGGCTTCAAATCTTACCTAGATTTCTGCTTTCATACTTATGTTTCACATATATACTCTTGTAAATATCGCATTTTGCCAATACCATTATTCATCCCGCAGAATGATTTGTAACCCAAATTGAACAAGTTATTAACCCTAACCATACACTGTTCCCTCAGTATAACTTACTTAAGAGCAGGGAAAGTGTGGGTCTTACAATATAGGAATGTAGATGATCTTCCACCTGCTGAGAACATCAAAGATCCATGGAGAAATGATCCTTGCAGAAGATATAGGCAGCTATGTAGGACCTGAGAGAGCAATAGTCATCTTCCATGGCAAACAACCTGGTCAGGATTAATTGATAGTCTGAATCAGCCTCTCTCTTCTTAATGAAGAGAAGATGGACTGAACCAGGCCTCTGTGGAGAGCTGTTCCCTGGTGCCTATGGTTGATATACCATTCTAACTTCTGAATGTGTCACAGGATGTTGGGGCAGCCTCCATCTCATGGGAACCCTGGATGCAACTGTTAGCACAAAGTGGTTACCAAGGTAGTGACCATATTCAGTTCCTGAAAGAAGTGACCTCACTTCACTTCCTTGGTAATGGAATTCTCTGAACCTGGGATCCAGGAAGGAAGGCACCCAGAGCCAGTCCCACTCCCAGTTCCAGTGGGCTAACTTGTTTGCTTTTCCCAAAGACATAGTCAGTCTTTCTTGGTACCTACTGATGTGAGGATGGCCAAATGCCAGCAGAGCTCTGATGAGGGGCCTTTCCTGAGAAAGCAGGTAGTGGCTCACCTTTGGCTCCTGACAACTTCACAGAGTTGGACAAGGAGACCAGATCTGAAACAGGACAGGCCATTTTGGGGGAACATAATATGGCCCACCAGTCAGAAGACACTCCGGATAGTCACAGACCTATTTGGGGGAAGTAAGTGCCTTTGCCGTTGTAGGTGTGAGTTTGTGGTTTTTTCTCATGTTCTGAGAGTAGGTAGGAAAGGTGGTTTGTTTGGTTTGGAGTGGACTGTTTCTAGTAAGTCGTTTGACATGGTGAGTGTTTCTAGGTCTGTGTATCCCACTGTATCCGTGGTTGTAGACATTAGAAAAGAGAATGCATCAATGGATGTGTTGTCTCTAGTTGAAAGCTTCCCCGCATTCATACTGCCCAATTAATGAATGGACTGCAGCTTGCCTTATGGATGGGCAACATCTACTATCTTCTAAAGTTCCTGTTTTCTTCGTGAATTCTGGCCACTCTCCAGAATAGGCTCATGGTTTTGTTTCCCAAATATGTAACACCACAAGATTCTGTGACATGGCCATGTACTGGATTGCTGAAGGGAATGGAGGCATCTAAGAAAACTCAGATTTCAGTGTGACCAGTAAAGTCTCCGTGGAGAAACCCTTCTTTGGGCCATTTGCTTACTTCTATTTCTATTACCCTGAATGTCAGGAAGGTCTTTGCCTCAGGCCACCCCTTTGTGTACCCTGAAGAAAACTGTTTGCATATGGAAATGTATGGACATCACCTGTGGCTCTTTGCTTATTTGATTTGGAATGAGATGTGTCTGAATCAGCCTCGTTTCCTTGTATGAGGTTGTGGCTTTGATTCTCAGCACCTGATGGATCTAAAGAAAGATCCTATGTGCTTCCAAAACTAAAATGGCCAAAAGAGCAGTCATTGTTGATGAATATTTTTGCCTTCTTGTTTTAGGTTCCTGACCTCCATCAAGTGAGAATAGGGATCCTTTGGGTCAAATGAGTTCTTGAAATCCCTGCAGAGGCTACCCCATATTTGCTTGGGTTTTCTCATGACTCCAAATCACATAAAGAATCTATACCCTACAGCCAGTAGGCCTCAAATTGGAGAAGTGGAACACTTTAACAGCAGGAATATTTGATCATTCCTGGTTCACAGGAAGAGTGTCCAGGCCATCATGATTTTAGGCAAATGAGGGGGAAGTGAGCTTATTTGGGCTCATAGAAACCTCCAGCTGGAGGTTATGATGAGTGTCTACATGGAAGAAGATGATGGCCCTGTGGGAGTGTTTTGATTTTAATTGTGGTCATTTTTTGGCGGATGGAAGGGATGACTGGGTCCACCTGGGCTTGAACTCTGGTGTGATTCCCCTTAGAGACTGAGTTCTGAAACTGACCTCAGAGAAGTATTGCCATGAATTGTGTTGGGATTTTAGGAGGCCACGCATGAGACTCACTCTTGGAAACTGAGATCTAGGCCCAGGGTGGTTTCCACAGAGGCCTGAGAATCTCAGCCAGGATATCACATGATTTTATTCTGAAAGACTTAGCAGCCATATTTGAGAGTCAAAACACACATGGACCTCACATTGTAGATGTCAGTTGGCCTGGCTTTAGGAGACCTTTTGGCAACTGTTTGAGAAGCATTGACTGTGAGAGTTCTCCAGAGCTTTCATTGTAATGAACTTTCTCAACACTTAATGGTTCCTGAATGAATTGAAACCCACAGTGCCTCTAACTTCATCCTTGAAAAATTTCTTGATAAATACCATGAAATTTTTGAAATTCCCATGACCAGGTGGCACTGCAGAAACTTTTGATGTCCTGTTGCTGATCATGTGTATACCAGACAGTGCCTTGTTTTTGACTGGGTTTCATGAAAATGGTGTAGAACAAGAGAAGCCAGTAATTTGGAGCCTGCTGAGTAGGGGGCCTAGAGCAGTGGTGGGCAGGTGTGTGATAAAACATCATGGTGGGGCCATGTGAATCTGCCATTGGCTTCCAAATTTTTTGTGACTGATATAGTGCAGACATCAGACCCTTATATGTAAAGGCATCTTGTTAAATGGAGAGTTTTCAGGGCAATATTCAGAATCAGGTTGCTATGGTTATTGGGGCAAGCTATGTGGGATTGAAGCCTGGTTGGTGCATTCTCCTGCAGACCCTGACCCACCACACGTGACAGAACTCCCTCCAGCACTGTATCTCAGATGAACTTTTTATGTTTTGTGAAGCAAATACCAAATTCCCAGTGCAGCAGCAAGAAATACCACGAAAAGTGGAGGATGACCAAATGTCTTCACAGTCCCCACTGGGAGACACTTAGCTTCCAATGGACACAGTTTAGCTACAAAGAGAGAATTGAGCACTGCTGCCTCATGTTCATTGGAATATAAGAAACCATGTCTTTCGGTTACATAGATGCAGACCCAGCTATGATGGTCTCACTACAAAGGAAGCTAAAGCTCATGACAACAACATATATTTCAAGTGCCCAACCTCAGAAGCCTTTTCCCAAGAATTCCTAGGCCAGCAGAGCTCCTATTTGTGGAGTGTTTACCCTGTCCTTTACTTTTGGAAACTCCTCTACCACCTCCAAGGTTGTGAACTCCCGAGCATATTCCATTCCATATATGTATTCATAGATTTTCACACTTTTCTACTCTAATTGTGTTTTACTTGGGGCGTAGGTAATGTCAAGGCATTGTTCTGGATGTGAGTGGGAAGATTTTTGTGTAGCACATATTTACATACACATTGGATTCATTTTTCAATTTTCCATTTGAAATACTGAATCCCTGACACTAACCCATACCCTACTAGTCTCTGACTAATAATCCTAATATGATGGTGAAAAATAAGTCAAAAAGAGAAGAAACACAAGCAGTTCAGAGGATGCATTATGTATAGTTGGAATTGCCTTTTGCATTATATAATGTAGGAGTTATAAGTCTAGTCAATTTTTTTGTTGAAATAGTTCTAAATGTGTTTTTAAAATTAGCAAATATGTGAATCTCTGTCTCCCTTTCTCTGTAGCCTATTCAGCACATGTATTTTTATATGCACATATAGAATTCTACAATATCACTCGTATACACTTGTGAGGTGGCTGAATTGGCAGATGCAAATTGAGAGAAGAGTTCACTCTTCCTAAACGCTGTTGGAACTGAAAATTCAACCTATGGGTGAGCTTCCTAGTTGAAAAACATTATACATGAATCCATGTTCAGTAAAATGAACATTTTTCGATCTGTGGATTATATACATTTCATGATGAATTTCTATTGGCATATATGTTGCTACTTTTTTTTTCTTTTATTGGTTGCTCAAAACATTACAAAGCTCTTGAATATCATATTTCATACATTAGATTCAAGTGGGTTATCAACTCCCATTTTTACTCCAAATACAGATTGCAGAATCACATTAGTTACACATCCATATTTTTACATAATGCCCTATTAGTTACTGTTGTATTCTGCTACCTTTCCTATACTCTACTATCCCCACTCCCCTCTCTTCCCATCTTCTCTCTCTACCATACCTACTGTAATTCATTTCTCTCCTTGTTTATTTTCCCACAACCTCTTATATGTAATTTTGTGTAACAATAAGTGTCTCTCTCCATTACCATGCAATTTCCCTCTTCTCTCCCTTTCCCTCCCACCTCATGTTTCTGCTTAATGTTAATCTTTTCTTCATGCTCTTCCTCCCTGCTCTGTTCTTAGTTGCTCTCATTATATCAAAGAAGACATTTGGTAATTGTTTTTTAGGGATTGGCTAGATTCACTAAGCATAATCTGCTCAGTGCCATGCATTTCCCTGCAGATTCCATGATTTTGTCATTTTTTAGTGCTGCGTAATTCTCGATAGTATATAAAAGTCACATTTTTTTATCGATTCATCTATTGAAGGGCATCTGGGTTGGTTCCACAGTGTAGCAATTGTGAATTGTGCTGCTATGAAAATCGATGTGGCAGTATCCCTGTAGTACGCTCTTTTAAGGTCTTCAGGGAATAGTCCGAGAAGGGCAATAGCTTGGTCAAATTGTGCTTCCATTCCCAGCTTTCCCAGGAATCTCCATACTGCTTTCCAAATTGGCCGCACCAGTTTCAGTCCCACCAGCAATGTACAAGAGTACCCTTTTCCCCACATCCTCGCCAGCACTTGTTGTTGTTTGACTTCATAATGGCTGCCAATCTCACTGGATTGAGATGGTATTTTAGGGTGGTTTTTATTTGCATTTCTCTTACTGCTAGAAATGGAGAGCATTTTTTTCATGTACTTGTTAATTGATTCTATGTCCTCCTTTGAGAAGTTTCTTTTCAGGTCCTTGGCCCATTGGGATATTGGTTATCTTATTGTCTAATTTTCTAAGTTCTTTGTATACTTTGTATACTCTGGATATTAGGGCTCCATGTGAAGGGTGAGGACTAAAAATTTGTTCCCATGATGTAAGCTCCATATTTACCTCTCTTATTGTTTCTCTTTCTGAGAAAAAATAATTCAGTTTAAGTAAGTCCCATTTGTTGATTCTTATTATTAACTCTTGTTCTATGGGTGTCCTATTAAGGAATTTGGAGCCTGACCACACAATATGTAGATCGGAGCCAACTTTGTATTCTATCAGACGCAGAGACTCTGATTTGAATCTAGCTCCTTGATCCACATTGAGTTAACTTTGGTGCATGGCGAGAGGAGGGGATTCAGTTTCATTTTGTTGCATATGGATTTCCAGTTTACCCAACACCATTTGATGAAGATGCTATCCTTCCTCCATTGCAGGCCATTAGCTCCTTTATCAAATATAAGATAGTTGTAGCTTTTTGGATTAGTTTCTGTGTCCTCCATTCTGTACCATTGGTCCACCCGCCTGTTTTGGTACCAGTACCATGCTGTTTTTATTATGATTGCTCTGTAATATAGTTTGAAATCTGGTATCGCTATACTGCCTGATTCACACTTCCTGCTTAGAATTGCTTTTGATATTCTGGGTCTTTTATTTTTCCATTTGAATTTTATGATTGCTTTATCTATTTCTACAAAAAGTTTCTATGGGATTTTGATTGGCATTGCATTAAACCTATAGAGAACATTTGGTAATATCACCATTTTGATGATGTTAGTTCTGCCTATCCATGAACACGGTATATTTTTCCATCTTCTAAGATCTTATTCTATTTCTCTTTTTAGGGTTCTGTAGTTTGCATTATATAAATCTTTCACCTCTTTTGTTAGGTTTATTCCCAAGTATTTAATTATTTGTGGAAATTGGGAATGCAGTGTTTTGACTCATTTTTGTTTAAGAAGTTTTGTCGCTGATATACAGAAATGCCTTTGATTTATTCATGTTGATTTTGTATCCTGCCACATTGCTGCATTCATTTATGAGTTCTAGTAGTTTTCTCTGTAGACCCTTTTGGGTCTTCTATGTATAGAATCATGTCATCTACAAATAGTGATAATTTAAGTTCTCCTTTTCCTATTTTTATGCCTTTAATGTCTTTCATCTCTCTAATTGCTCTGGCCAGTTTTTGGAGAACTATATTGAATAGAAGTGGTAATAGAGGACATCCCTGTCTTGTTCCAGATTTTAGAGGGAATGCCTTCAATTTTTCTCCATTCAGAATGATGCTAGCCTGAGGATTAACATAGATAGCTTTTACAATGTCGAGGTAAGTTCCTGTTATCCCTAGTTTTAAAAATGTTTTGAACATAAAGAAATGCTCTACTTTGTTGAATGGTTTTTCTGCGTCTATCGAGATGATCATATGGTTCTTATCTTTAAGTCTATTGATGTTGTGAATAACATTTATTGATTTCCATATATTGAACCCTCCTTGCATCCCAGGGATGAATCCAAGTTGATCATGGTGCACTATTTTTTTGATGTGCCTTTCTATCCAATTCGCCAGAATTTTAATGAGGATTTTTGCATCTAGGTTCATCAGAGATATTGGTCTGTAGTTTTCTTTCTTTGAGGTGTCTTTGTCTGGTTTCAGAATCAGGGTGATGTTGGCCTCATAGAATGAATTCGGCAGAGCTCCCAGTTTTTCTATTTCCTGAATAACTTGAGAAGTATTGGTATTAATTCTTCTTTAAAGGTTTTGTAAAACTCTGCTGTATACCCATCCGGTCCTGGGCTTTTCTTGGTTGGTAGTCTTTTGATTGCTTCTTCTACTTCATCCATTGATATTGGTCTGTTTAAATTGTGTGTTTCCTCCTGACTCAGTCTGGGCAAATCATATGACTTAAGAAATTTATCGATGTCTTCACTATTTTCTATTTTATTGGAATACAGGTTTTCAAAATAATTTCTAATTTTCTTCTGTATTTATGTAGCATCTGTTGTAATATTGCCTTTTTCATCCCGTATGTTAGTAATTTGATTTCTCTCTCTTCTTCTCTTTGTTAGCATGGCTAAGGGTCTGTCTATCTTATTTATCTTTTTGAAGAACCACCTTTTAGTTTTGTTAATTTTTTCAATATTTTCTTTTGTTTCAATTTCGCTATGATTTTAATTATTTCTTGCCTTCTGCTACATTTGCTGTTGTTTTGCTCTTCCTTTTCTAAGGCTTTGAGATGAAGTGTGAGCTCATTTATTTGTTTTTCTTTTCTATTTTGAGGAATGACCTCTAGGCGATGAATTTACCCCTTAAAACTTCTTTTCATTGTACCCCATAGAATCTGATATGTTGTGTCTGTATTTTCATTTATCTCTAAGAATTTTTTGATTTCCTCCTTTATGTCTTCTGTAACCCATTGATCATTCAGTAACATATTCTTCATTTTGGATGTGATGTATGATTTTTTCTTCCTTCTTTTATCATTGGTTTCCAGTTTCATTCCATTATGATCACAAAAAATTCATGGTATTATCTCCACCCCTTTATATTTACTGAGGGTTGACCTATGGCATAACATATGGTCTATTTTTGAGAAGGATCCATGTGCTGCTGAGAAAAAAGTATATCCACTTGATGATGGTTGATATATTCTATATATGTCAGTTAAGTCTAGGGTATTGATTGCGATATTGAGTTCTATAGTTTCTTTTTTCAACTTTTGTTTGGAGGATCTGTCCAATGGTGAGAGAGGTGAGTTGAAGTCACCCATAATTATTGTATTGTGGTCTATTTGATTCTTGAACTTGAGGAGAATTTGTTTTATGAACATCGCAGCACCATTATTTGCTGTGTGAATATTGATAATTGTTATGTCTTGTCGGTGAATGGTTCATTTTAGCAGTATATAATGTCCTTCCTTATCCCTTTTGATTAAATTAGTCTTGAGGTCGATTTTATTCGATAGGAGGATGGCCACCCCTGCTTGCTTACGAGGACTGTGTGCATGGTATAAATTTTCCCAATCTTTCACCTTCAGCCTGTGTATGTCTTTTCCATTCAGATGTGTCCCCTGGAGGCAGTATATTGTTGGATTTTTTTAAATTTCAAGTTACAAGCCTATGTCACTTTATTCGAGAGTTTAAGCCATTTACTTTTAGAGTTACTATTGATATATGGTTTGTACTGCCACCCATGTTTGCTTATATCTTTTTTTTAAATTAGTTTGTTTCTCCATGGTTAGCTTTTCCCCCGCCCTCTGTCATTACTGAGGCACTTCTCACTCATGGTTTTCGTTGTTGATTTTCATTTCTTCCTCGTGTAGTGTTTTGCTCAAGATGCTTTGCAATGCTGGTTATCTGGCTGCAAATTCTTTTAGGTTTTGTTTATCATGAAATATTTTTATCTCATTGTCTTACCTTAAGCTTAATTTTGCTGGATACATAATTCTTGGTTGGCATCCATTGTCTTTCAGTGTTTGAAGTACGTTGTTCCAGGATCTTCTCACTTCCAGCATCTATGATGAAACATCCATTGTTAACCTTTTTGGTTTACCCCTGATTGTAATGATTGTAATCTGCCTCCTTTCTCTGGTAGCTTTTAATATTTTCTCTTTGTTCTGTATATTGGATATCTTCATAACAATGTGTCTTGGCATTGGTCTACTGTGATTTTGTGTGCTCGATGTCCTGTAAGCATCTACAATTTGTTTATCCGTTTCCATTTTTATTTCTGGAAAGTTTTCTGTAATTATTTCATTCAGCAGGTTTCTCATTCCCTTGGTTTGAATCTCTGTACCTTCCTCTATCCATATGACTCATTAGTTTTTTTTTTATGTTATCCCATATCTCTTGAATGTTTTCTCATAATTTTTTACAGCATTTCTTTGTTGGCTAGACTTTTTTCAAGATGATATATTTTGTCTTCATTCTGTCTTCTACTTGCTCTACACTGTTAGTGATACTCTCAATTGAATTTTTAATTTGGTTTATCATTTCCTTGATTTCTAGAATTATTGTTTGATTTTTCTAATAATCTCTATCTCCTGAAAAAGATGCTTAATTTCTTATTTTATCTGTTTATGTAATTTATTTTCAATGCGTTCTATCACTGTTTGTTTTTGCTGTCTCGTATCCTCTTTAAGGTTCCATTCCATCTGTCTAAGGTATTCCTTGAGTTCTTTATATGACCATTTTTCTGATGACTCTAGGTGCTCTTGAATATTTAGGCTGTCCTTCATTGTTCGTACTCCTTTTCTTCCCTGCTTTTTTATGCTTCTCATATTACTTCTCGTTCTGTTTGACTACTGAGTTACTGCTTACTCTTATAAATTTATTTGATGCTTGGGAGGAAAGATATTAGAAGGGAAGGGAGAAGTCACTAAATAGAATGAGAGTAGGCAGGTAGAATTCAAGTAAGGGGGAATAAAAAAATTGAAATGAAATGAAAAGACAAAAAAAATAGAAAATAAAGAAAGAAAATTTTAAGTAATAATGATGATTAAAAAATTGAAAATTAAAATTTAAAATAATAATATTAATAATAATAATAATAAAATAAAAGAAATTAAAAAAATAAAAACATTTAAAAAAGTTAAAGAACAACAACAACAAAAATGAAAATGAAAGAAAAAGAAAAAAATACAAATAAAAAAATAGTAATAATACATGCAGTCCTAGAGTTCAATTAACTTCTCTTCCAGTAGGTGGAGCTGTGCGCACTGGGCCAAGCTTCTCCTCTCAATAAGTGGAAACCAATCACTGTGCAGCAGCTCTTCCTCCCAGACTGGGCGGGTCTCCAACCCTGAGTGCCTAGGGCCTTCTCTTGTGCTTCCTCAAGCCAGGCCCCACTCACCTGTGACGCTCACCACAATACTGGTTACAAGCCAGGCCTCTGCTCCTGGTAGCCCTGTTTCCATGAACGCCTGGGCACACTCTCCTTGATTGCCTCCCTCAGACCCTAAGTTTGTAGAGCTTGGGGCTGAGAAACCCCAGCGAATTTGCTTGCCCTTCAGGAGCCATGGCCCCGGTAGGTGGTGTAAGAGACCTCAATTGTCAGCACTGGTGGGAGCGGTAGCCGTCAATTACACGCCTCGAGTCCCGAGCCAATCCTGATTCCCTAGGTCTGGGTATCGCGCTCCTTGGAGAGCTGGGAGGGGCCATTACGGCAGAGGTGGGAAGGGCCCTTGAGGTTTCCCTGCGGTATTGAGAGAGATGGCAATGGGATAACACACTTGTCGCACTGGTTTCAATGAAGTTATCTCCTCCGACTGTGACGTCAGTTCGCTGCCATGGTGGTATACCATTAAAATGGTGACCATTCGTTCCCTTTGCTGGGTGACCAATGCAACAGGTGGGTCCTGACTATCTCTCCCAAGCCCCATTTCAATCCTGTGGCCACTGCCTATGAAGGCTCAGTTGGCTTTTAACTCTGTCAATTCCGAAAGCCCGACCAATTATTTCAGCGGGAATGTTAGTGCTGTGTCACAAAAACCAGATGAATCTAAGCTTGAATGCAGCCAATCCGGGCTTTGTGTGTGTTCTGAGGGGCCCAGACTGTTCGCCCCAGATTCACAACAGGTCAATATTGCCTAGTGATTCTGAGCAAACAGCATTTAGACAGTTTACGACTCCCTATGCCCGCGCAGCTGAAGAGATCAGAGACTTGAATTCTCCATGCCTGCCTTCATAATGGATCTCCTGTATTGCTACTTTTTAATATCTGTGCATTTGCGTGTGTGTGTGTGTGTGTGTGTATATATATATATATATATATATATATATATATATATATATACTCTTTAGATTTTTCAAAATATGAAATATATGTGTCTTATTATGCACTCCCTAAATACATTCATATTCATATCTGTGGATTTATAATCAACTTTCAACAAGATTATTTTCAGAAATAATCATCCACCTGAAATACATATTGTTTCCTAGTACTGAAAACTAAATTCAGTGAATGGTGCATACAAACCCTAATATTTCTACAGTTACTTAGCCAGTTTAAAATGAATGCAAGTAGATTCCTAGGGGACATGATGTGTATTTTGACTTTCATTTTTATTCAACACTTGTACGTTACTATGTCTTCAGTTCATGCACATGATGGGATATATATTTCAGTCACAAATTAGAAAATTTATAGGCATTTGTTTCACGATCAATCACTTCCTGATTCAGAACACATGTATTCCTCCATGTTTCTTGACTGGTCGTTTCATGAGACTTCTTTCCAAACATATTATTTTTGTTTAACATCATCACGTGTAAAGCAAAACTCAAACACCATTCATCATAAACCATAATCCTAATATTACCATTAGATATATAACTGGTTGGAATGAATGATTGTATATCAATATAAGATTTCTTATATATTTTCACATATCAATTCAATCCATTATTTAAAGTGGAATCAGTTACGTTATTTATTCATAGTATGGTCTATTCATGCATTATTTCTATATTAATAGACACAGGGTAAACCTCTTTGTACCCCTAATACTAATGTATACGTCTTCAAATTATTGCTCCCAGAAATGGTGAAAGAAATACTCATGCCACCTGATCTACATATACATTTTATCACAGTAATATTCTGAACAAAAAAAAAAAAACCATAAAAATGTCACACTTATGATTGTACCAAAGCCTAAAAGGAAAGTGAACGTGGATAACTAATAACATCCATGTCCAGGTTGCCTAATGCTCTCAAATGTCATTCCCATTCGTGACGACATATTTGTTTTTTCCTATGATTATGTATTCAAACTCAACCCTGTTGAAAATGTCTAATCCTATGACTCACTTTATACTTTGCCTGATTTCGTAATGTCTCTATTGACACCTGCTTTCCTACATATTTTCCCCAGTTCATCATTGTGACTGACTCTTCACATGTGCTGACATTTCCATTCACTCTCTAAACGAAACCCTATTGCTAAAGAAGCTTTTTATTCCAAATCATATACTCACTATTCTTCCTAACCCTACTGACTATCTTCCTAATCCTACTGACTATCCCTTTTTGACTGGATGTTCTCTTCTACATTCAATCATCCAAGGTACAAGGTCCTATGCCACTGTATTTCGATGTAACTGAGACAACTGTACAGAACATAATTCAACACTAAGTATCCAAATAAAGGGCCCAATGCCCTTCTGGGCTTCAAATCTTTCTTAGATTCCCGTTTTCATACATATATTTCACGTATATATTCTTATAAATATTGCAGGTTCCCAATCTCATTATTCTTCCTGCAGAATGATTCCTAACCCAAATCGAACATATTATTAACCGTAACCATACACTCACTCTGCAGGAGAGCAATAACAGTGTGGGTATTAAACTACAGGAATCTAGGGGATCTTCACCTGCTGAGAAACTCAAATGTTCATGCAGAAATGATCCCTGGTGAAGATGAAGGCAGCTATGAAGTACCTCAGAAAGCAAAAGTCATCTTCCATGGCAATCATCCTGGTCAGGATGGAGGGTTGTGTCTGAATCAGTCTCTCTCTTCTTAATGTATAGAACATGGACCAAACCAGTCCTGTGTGGAAGCTGTTCCCTGGTGCTTATGGTTGATATAACATTCTAACTAGAGAAACTGTCCCATGAAAATCAGGACAGCCTCCACCTCATGATACTTTTGGAAGCAACTGTTAGGACAAAGTGGTTGCCAAGGCAGTGACATCATTCATATCCTGAAGGAAGTGATCTCACCTCACTTCCTTGGTGATGGAACTCTCAGAACTTGAAATCCAGGAAGCCAGGCACCAAGAGACAGTCCCTGTCCTAGTCCCAGTGGTCTGACATGTTTGGATTTACCAAGGACAGAGTCAGTCTTTCTTGGTACCTACAGATGTGAGGATGGCCAAATGCCAGGAAACCTCTGAAGAGGGGCTTTTCCTGAGAAAGCAGGTAGTGTCTCACCGCTGGCTCTTGAGAACTTCACAGAGTTGGCCAAGCAGACATGATCTGAGACAGGAGAGGTCATTTTGGAAGAACTAGAATGGCCCACCAGTCAGAGGACACTCCAGGGAGTCACAGACCTACTAGGGAGAAGAAGGTGCCTTTTTGGGTGTGGGTGTGAGTTTGTGGTTTTGTCTCATGTTCTGAGAATAGGTAGGAAAGGCGGTTTGTTTGGTATGGAGTGGAATATTTCTATTAAGTCCTTTGACAAGGCGAGTGTTTCTATGTGTGTGTGTCCCACTGAGTCCATTGTTGTAGACATTAGAAAAGACAATGCATCAATGGATGTGTCCTGTCTAGTAGAAAGCTTCCCAGCATTCATCCTGCCCAATTCATGAGTGGACTCTGGCTTGTCTTATGGATGGGCAACACCTACAAGCTTCCTAATTTCCTGTTTTCTTTCTCAATTCTGGCCACTCTCCAGAATAGTATCGTGGTTTTGTGTCCAAGATTTGTACCTCCAAGATCTGTGACATGGCTATGTACTGGATAGCTGAAAGAAATGGCTAGCATCTCAGAAATCTCAAATATCTGTTGACCAGGAAAGTCTCAGTGGAGAAACCCCTCTTTGTTCCTTTTGCTTACCTATTGTTCTGTTGAATGTCAGGAAGTTTTTTGCCTCAAGCCACCACTTTGTGAACCCTGAAGAAAACAGTTTTCAAATGGAAATGAATGGGAATCACCTGTGACTCTTTGCTTAATTGCTTAGAATTGGGATATGTCTGAATCAGCCTGTTGGCCCTGTGTGAGGCTGTGGCTTAGATTCTCAGCACCTGATGGTTCTAAAAATAGATCCCATGCGTGCATCCAAAACCAAAATGGCAAAAAGATCAGATATTGTTGATGAACTCTCTTGCCTTCCTCTGGTAGGTTCCTGATATCCATCAAGTGAGAATAGGGATCCTTTGGGTCAAATGAGTTCTTCAAAGCCCTGCAGAGGCTAGGCCATAGGTGTTTGATTTTCATGACTCCAATTCACTTAAAGAATCTAAACCCCAAAGCTAGAAGGCCTCAAGTTGGAGAAGCCAAGCAATATTAAAGGCAGGCCTATTTGATCACTACTGGTTCACAGGAAGAGAGTCCAGGCCACCCTGACTTTAGGCAAATGAGGGGCAGGGAGCTTATTTTGGACACTGTCATGGGCTGCGTCCCTTATGGAAACCTCCAGCCAGAGAATATGATGAGTGTCTATATGGAAGAAGATGAGGGCCATGTGAGAGTGTTTGGTTTTAATTGTGGATATTTGTCTGGCGGTTGGAAGAGATCTCTGGATCCAACTAGGCTTGCACTTTGCTGTGATTCCCCTTAGAGACTGAGTTCTTTTACTGATCTCAGAGAATTATTGCCAGGAATTTGTTGGAATTTTAGATGGCCATGCATGAGAGTTGCCCTTGGAAAGTGACATCTAGGCCCAAGTTGACTTTCCACAGAGCACAGGGAATCTCAGCCAGGATATCACATGATATTATTCTTAAAGACTTGGCAGCCATATTTGAGAGTCGAAACACACATGGACCATACATTGTAGACCTCAACGGGCCTGGCTTAATCTGACTTTTCGCCACTTTTGGAAGCCTTGCCTGTAAGAATTCTCCAGAGATTTCATTGAAATGAGCTTCCTCACCATTTAATGGTTTCTGAGTGAATTAAAATTCACAGTGCCTCCAACTTCATCCTTGAAAATTGGCTAGATCAATACCATGAAATTTTTGAAATTCCCATGACCGGGTAGCACTGGAGAATATTTGGATGTCCTGTTGCTGATCATGAGTATACAAGACAGTGCCTTTATTGACTGGGTTTTATGAAAGTGGTGTTTAACAGAGATGCCAGTAAGTTGGATCCTGCTGAGTAGTTGTACTAGAGTAGTGGTTGGCAGGTGTGTAATAAAACATCTGTGGTGGGGGCATTTGGATCTGCCATTGGCTTCCAAATGGATTGTGACTGACATTTTGCAGCCAGTAGACCCTTATATGTAAAAGCATATTGTTATATGGAGAGGTTTTAGGGCAATGTTCAGAATCAGGTTGCTATGGTCAATGGGGCAAGCTATGTGGGATAGAAGCCTGGTTGGTGCATTCTCCTGACGAACCTGACCCACGACACTTGACAGAACTTACTTCAGCACTGTGTCCCATTTGAAATTCTTGTATTTCATGAAGCAAATACCAATCTCCCAGTGCAGCAGCAAGAAATACCACGAATAGTGGAGGATGACCAAATGGAATTACAGTCCACAAGGGGAGACACTTAGACCCCAGTGGCCACAGGTTACCTACAAATAGAAAATTCAGCACTGCTGCCTCATGTTCATTGGAAAATAAGAATCCATGTCATCCAGATCACATAGATGAAGACTCAGCTATGATGGTCTCACAACAAATGAAGCTAATGCTCCTGACAACAGCATATATTTCATTGCCCAACCTCAGAGGCAGTTTCTCCAGATGTTAGGCTGGCAGAACTTCATGTTTGTGGAGTTTTTACCCTGTCCCTTACTTTTGGAAACTCCTCTACCACCTGCAAATTTGTGAACTCCTGAGCATTTTTCATTACACATATTTATTCACAGATTTTCTAACTCTTCTCCTCTAATTGTGTCTTATGTGGGGCGAAGGTAATGTCAAGGCATTGTGCTGAATGAGGGTGGGAAGATTTTTGTGTAGCACATATTTGCATACACATTTGATACATTTTCCAATTTTCCATTCGAAATACTGAATCCCTGACACTAACACATACGCTACTAGACTTTGACTTTTAATCCTAATATGGTGGAGAAAAATAACCCAAACAGAATAGAAATACAAGAGGTTCACAGGAGGCATGGTGTATAGTTGGACTTGCCTTTCGTATGATAAATGGTAGGTGTTATAAATCTAGCAAATTTTAATTGAAATAGTTCTCCATGTGTTTTAAAAGTTAACAAACATGTGAATAACTGTCTCCCTTTCTCTGTAGCCTATTCATCACATGTATTTTTATATGCACATATAGAATTCTACCTGGTATCACTCATACATTTTGTGAGGTGGCTGGCTTGGCAGATGCAAATTGTGAGAAGAGATCACTCCTACTAAATGCTGTTGGAACTGAAAATTCAACATATGAGTGAGCTTCTTATT
The DNA here is from genome assembly GCF_048772815.1 of Callospermophilus lateralis. Classification (NCBI taxonomy): domain Eukaryota; kingdom Metazoa; phylum Chordata; class Mammalia; order Rodentia; family Sciuridae; genus Callospermophilus; species Callospermophilus lateralis. The sequence continues at coordinate 17,457 of NW_027513317.1, read as the reverse complement.
TGAACAAGATAAATCCATGTTCATTAAAATGAATATTTTTGGATCTGTGGATGATATATTACTTCGTGGTGAATTTCGATTGGCATACATAATGCTACTTTTTAATGTCTGTGTGTGTATGTGTATATATATATATATATATATATATATATATATATATATATATATTCACTCTCCAGATTTTTCAAAATATGAAGTATATTTTTCTTATTATACACTCCCTAAATTCACTCATATTCATGTATTTGGATTAATAAACAAGTTTTCACAAGAGTATTCTCAGAATTATTCATCCACCAGAAATACATATTTGTTTCTTAGTACTGAAAACTAACTTTGGGGGATCATATGATGGTGGTGAAGGGAGTGCATCACCCCCATGTACCGCGTCACTGTGCGGGAGAATGACGAGTTATAATGGCTAAAACCTATCTTGTTAGAAATTTCCAGCAAAATTGGGGTGCTCCAAAACCTAGTGGACATATTTCCATCTCACGAGGATCAGCTACGCGGGCTCAAACACGAGTGATTTGTCCGCATAGAGGGTCATGCTGCTTATTCAGGAAATCGGTCTGCGGCTAGAGTCTGCGGCGTGCACTGGGAAACGAAAAGATAGCAATGCAAATATACAGCGGTGTGGATTCTGTGGGCTCCTGACAGGTATGCAATCACTGGGCTAAGTGCTGAATTCTGGGTTTGAGACGGGAAAGGATGCGGTCCAATTCGGTTCTCCACACGGGTCAGACCACAGAGGAAGCCAGCGGCCACCATCTTGGAGAGCTGATGTCACCATCCCTGTTTTCGACTGATCGAAGCTCATTCAGCTATAGAACAGGTAATTTCAGGATGCCATTCACCTTTGTGTAGCAGACAAATTACTCAGGCTCAGTGCCAAAGAACCTGCAGAAACTCCGTCTTGGAGCCTGCTCCTATTAGAACATACACCAAGCCCAGAGCGGCCGAATTCCGCCTCTCGGAACTGATCTGGCCCAGGGCTAAAGAAAACGCGGAAACTGCTTCTCGTTCCGGGTCTTGCTGAATACTGTGGAGGTAAATATCAACCGAGCCTTCATAGGCAGTGGCAACAGGATTGAGACGCGGCTTGTGAGGGCCGGTCAGGACTCACCCATTGCTTTGGTCACCCAGAAATGGGAACGAAATGCTGCCTTTCACATGGGATACCAACATGACAAATTACTGATGTCATCAGAAAGCAGCAGAGGAGATAACTTCATTGATACCAGCAGTGACAGAAACAGTTGGTCTCCTGGTGAAGAATGTGAGTCACAAACACCCGGGTCTCTCTCACTTTGTCATCAAGCCAGAGGGGCAGAGCAGAGCAGCTGCCCGCACCTGGAACAGACCCAGTGACACACCTGCATGGTAGTCACGTCAACCCAATTGGAGTAGAGGCAGAACAGAGCCGCTGCCCGGGCCCAGAACAGGCCCAGCGACCCACAGGTGTGGTAGTCACGTCACCCCAATTGGAGTAGTTGCAGAGCAGAGCCTTCTCCCATGCCTAGTACAATCCCAGTGGGTCACCGGCATGGTAGTCACATTACCCCAATAGGAGTAGGGGCAGAGCAGAGCCTTCGCCCATGCCCAGAACAGGCCCAGCAACCTGCAGGCATGGTAGTCACGACACAACAATTGGAGTAGGGGCAGAGCAGAGCCACCACCCGCGCCCACAAGGTAGGAGACCTGCACCTGACCAGAAGAAGAGGCCCAGCGGCCTGCTGGCGCGGCAGACACTTTACCCCATTTGGAGTAGGGGCAGAACAGATCTGTAGCCCGTGCTCACAAGGTATCCTGACCTGCGACCAACCGGCAGACCAGGCCCAGCGGCCCACCGGCGTGGTAGTCACGTCACCCCAATTGGGGTAGGGGTAGAGCAGAGCCGCCGCCCACGCAAGCAAGGTAGGCAGACCTGCGACCGATCGGCAGAACACCGCAGGGGTCCACGGGCGTGGTAGACACGTCACACCAATTGGAGGAGGGGCAGAGGAGAGCAGCCTCCTGCGCCGGCATGGTAAGCAGACCTGCGACCGATCAGAATAACAGGCCTAGCGGCCCATCAGCGTGGTAGATATATCACCCCAATAGGTAGAACAGCACAGCCACCCCTGCCCCTGCAATGAAGACTTTTCAAATATACAAGAGCAATATAAATATATAGGGGGAAAATTTCAAAGTCACAACAGTTTCACCAAGCAGAAAGAAACGCGAGCAGTATGAAAAGAAAAGGAAAAAAGAACCACAAGCAATGCAGGTCAACACAACTTTAGAAGAGGTAATAGCTGCAGCAGATGGAATGTCAGATAAACAACTCAGGATATACATTCTTCAGATGATCTGAAGTCTCAAAGAAGACATTAGACAGCAAAATCAGACAATGAAAGATCACTTCAACAATGAATTACATAAACAAAACCAAGAAGCAAAAGATCAACTATACAGGGAGATAGAGGTTGTAAAAAATAACAAACAGAAATCTTAGAAATGCAGGAAGCAATAAACCATCTTAAAAACTCAATTGAGAATACTACCATCAGAGTAGAACACTTAGAAGATAGAACATCAGACAATGAAGACAAAGTATTTCAACTTGAAAAGAACATAGACAGCTCAGCCAAACTGTTAAGAAACCATGAACAGAACATCCAAGAAATATGGGATAAAATAAAGAGACCAAACTTAAGAGTCATTGGGATACAGGAAGGTATAGAGGTCCAAACCAAAGGAATGAGCAATCTATTCAATGAAATAATATGAGAAAACTTCCCAGACTTGAAGAATGAGACAGACTCCCAAGTTCTAAAAGCCTACAGGACGCCGAATGTGAAAAATCATAAGAGATCCACACCTAGACACATTATAATGAAGATGCCCAACATACAGAATAAGGAGAGAATTTTAAAATCTACAAGAGAAAGGAAGCAGATTACATTTAGGGGTAAACCAATCAGGATAACAGCTGATCTTTCAACAAAGATTCTGAAAGCTAGAAGATCCTGGAATGACATTTTTCAATCACAGAAAGAAAATGGGTTCCAACCATGTACTGTGTATCCAGCAAAATTAAGCTTCAGGATGGAAGATGAAATTAAAACTTTCCACGATAAACAAAAGTTAAAAGAATTTGTAGCTAGAAAACCATCTCTTCAAAACATCCTTGGCAAAATATTACAGGAAGAGTAATTGGAAAATAATGAAAACCAACAGTGGGAGGTAGGACATTAAAGGGGGGAAATAATCAAAGAGGAAAACAATCCATGTTTAATAACATAAATAAACAAACATGGCTGGAAGAACAACCCTTATCTCAATAATAACCGTAAATGTTAATGGCTTAAACTCACCAATTAAGAGACACAGGCCAGTAGAATGGATCACAAAACAAGACCCAATAATATGCTGCCTACCGGAGACGCATTTGATAAGAACAAGACATACATACACTGAAGGTGAAAGTTTGGAAAAAATCATATCACTCATATGGACTTCGGAAAAAAAGCAGGAGTGTCCATACTCATATCAAATAAAATAGATTTCAAGCCAAAGTTAATCAAAAGGGATAAAGAGGGACACTACATACTGTTCAAGAGAACCATACACCAGCAAGACATAACAATCATAAATATGTATGCCCCAAACAATGGTGCAGCTATGTTCATCAAACAAACTTTTCTCAAGTTCAAGAGTCTAATAGACCACCATACAATAATCATGGGAGACTTCAATACAGCTCTCTCACCACTGGACAGGTCTTCCAAACAAAAGTTGAAATAGGAAACTATAGAACTCAATAACACAATTAATAACCTAGACTTAATTGACATATATAGAATATACCATCCAACATCAAGCAGTTACATTTTTCCTCAGCAGCACATGGATCCTTCTCAAAAATAGATCATATATTATGTCACAGGGCAACTCTTAGACAAATTAAAGGAGTAGAGATAATACCATGCATCTTATCTTATCATAATGGAATGAAACTAAAAATCAATGATAAAAGAAGGAAGGAAAAATCATGCATCATTTGGAGAATGAACAATAGGTTACTGAATGATCAATGGGTTATAGAAGACATCAAGGAGGAAAATAAAAAATTCTTAGAGAAAAATGAAAACACAGACACAATATATCGGAATCTATGGGACACATTGAAAGCAGTTCTAAGAGGAAAATTCATTGCTTGGAGTTCATTCCTTAGAAAAAGAAAAAAACAACAAATAAATGATCTCATACTTCATCTCAAAATCTTAGAAAAACAAGAGCAAACAACAGCAAAAGAAGTAGAAGGAAAGAAATAATTAAAATCAGAGCAGAAATCAATGAAATCGAAACAAAAGAAACAATTGAAAAAATTGACAAAACTAAAAGTTGGTTCCTTGAAAAAATAAATAAAATGGACAGACCCCTAGCCATGCTAATGAAGAGGAGAGAGAACTGAAATTACTATCATATGGGATGAAAAAGGCAATATCACAACAGATATTTCAGAAATACAGAAGATAATCAGAAATTACTTTGAATCCTTATACTCCAAAATAATAGAAGATAGTGAAGGCATCAAAATATTTCTTAAGTCATATGATCTGACCAGAGTGAGTTAGGAGCATATAGACAACCTAAACATACCAATATCAATTGAGGAAATAAAAGAAACCATCCAAAGACTACCAACTAAGAAAATCCCAGGACCGTATGGGTATACAGCAGACTTTTACAAAACCTTTAAATATGAACTAATACCAATACTTTTCAAGCTATTTCAGAAAATGGAAAAAGAGGGAGATCTTCCAAATTCATTCTACGAGGCCAATATCACTCTGATTCCTTCACCAGATAGACACTTCAAAGAAAGAAGACTAAAGACCGATATCTCTAATGAACCTAAATGCAAAAATCTTAAATTAAATTCTGGCGAATCAGATACAAAAACATATCAAAAAAATGTGGACCATGATCAAGTAGGATTCATCCCTGGGATGCAAGGAGGGTTCAATATACGAAAATCAATAAGTGTTATTCACCACATCAATAGACTTAAAAATAAAAACCATATTATCATCTAGATAGATGCAGAAAAAGCATTCGACAAAGTACAGGATCCCTTTATGTTCAAAACTCTCGAAAAACTAGGAATAACAGGAACATTCCTCAATATTGTAAAAACAATCTATGCTAAACCGCAGGCTAGCGTCATTCTTAATGGAGGAAAATTGAAGACATTCCCTCCAAAATCTGGAACAAGACAGGGATGCCCGCTCTCACCACTTCTGTTCAATATAGTTCTCAAAAGACTGGCCAGAGCAATTAGACAGATGAAAGAAATTAAAGGCATATAAATAGGAAAAGAATAACTTAAATTATCACTATTGCAGATGACATGATTCTATACCTAGCAGACCCAAAAGGGTCTACAAAGAAACTAATAGAGCTAATAAATGAATTCAGCAAAGTGGCAGGATACAAAATCAACACGCATAAATCAAATGCATTCCTGTATATCAGCGACAAATCCTCTGAAATGGAAATGAGGACAACCACTCCATTCACAATATCCTAAAAAAAAAAAAAATGGGAATCAACCTAACAAAAGAGGTGAAAGTCTTATACAATGAAAACTACAGAACCCTAAAGAGAGAAATAGAAGAAGATCTTAGAAGATGTAAAAATATACCCTGTTCATGGATAGGCAGAACTAACATCATCAAAATGGCGATATTACCAAAAGTTCTCTATAGGGTTAATCCAATGCCAATCAAAATCCCAAAGGCATTTCTTGTATAAATAGAGAAAGCAATCATGAAATTCATATGAAAAAATAAAAGACCCAGAATTGCAAAACAATGCTAAGCAGGAAGTGTGAATCAGGCGGTATAGCGATACCAGACTTCAAACTATACTACAGAGCAATAGTAACAAAAATAGCATGGTACTGGTACCGAAAAAGGCAGGTGGACCAATGGTACAGAATAGAGGACACAGAAACCAATCCACAAAACTACAACTATCTTATATTTGATAAAGGGGCTAAAAGCATGCAATGGAGGAAGGATAGCATCTTCAACAAATGGTGTTGGGAAAACTGAAAATCCATATGTAACAAAATGAAACTGAATCCCTTTCTCTCGCCATGCACAAAAGTTAACTCAAAATGGATCAAGGAGCTTGATATCAAATCAGAGACACACTGTCTGATAGAAGAAAAATTTGGTTACGATGTACATACTGTGGGGTCGGGCTACAGATTCCTCAATAGGACACCCATAGTACAAGAGTTAATAACTAGAATCAACAAATGGGACTTACTCAACTAAAAAAGTTTTTTCTCAGCAAAAGAAACAATAAGAGAGGTAAATATGGAGCCTACATCCTGGGAAGAAATCTTTACTACTCACACTTCAGATAGAGCCCTAATATCCAGAGTATACAAAGAACTCAAAAAATTAGACAATAAGATAACAAATAACCCAATCAACAAATGGTCCAAGGACCTCAACAGACACTTCTCAGATGAGGACATACAATCAATCAACAAGTATATGAAAAAATGCTCACCATCTCCAGCAGTCAGAGAAATGCAAATCAAAACCACCCTAAGATACCATCTCACTCCAGTAAGATTGGCAGCCATTATAAAGTCAAACAACAAGAAGTGCTGGCAAGGATATGGGAAAAGAGGTACACTTGTACATTGCTGGTGGGACTGCAAATTGGTGCAGCCAATTGGGAAAGCAGTATGGAGATTTCTTGGAAAGCTGGGAATGGAAGCACCATTTGACCCAGCTATTCCCCTTCTTGGTCTATTCACTAAAGACCTAAAAAGAGCATGCTACAGGGACACTGCTACATCAATGTTCATAGCAGCACAATTCACAACAGCAAGACTGTGGAACCAACTTAGATGCCCTTCAATAGAATAATGGATAAAAAAATGTGGCATTAATACACAATGGATTATTACTCTGCATTGAAAAATGAAAAAATCATAGAATTTGCAGGAAAATGGATGGCATTAGACTGGATTATGCTAAGTGAAGCTACACAATTCCTGTAAAACAAATGCCAAATGTCATCTTTGATATAAGGAGAGTAACTAAGAACAGATAGGGACAAAGAGCATGACAAGATGATTAACATTAAACAGGGATGAGAGGTGGAAGGGAGGGAGAAGGGAAATTGCATGGAATTGGAAGGAGACCCTCTGGGTTATACAAAATTACATACAAGAGGAATTGAGGGGAAAGGGAAAAATAATACAAGGGGGAGAAATTTATTACAGTAGAGGGAGTAGAGAGAGAAGTGGGGAGGGGCAGGGAGGCTAGGGGGGATAGTAGAGGATAGGAAAGTCAGCAGAATACAACAGACACTAGTATGGCAATATGTGAATCAATGGATGTGTAACTGATGTGATTCTGCAATCTGTATACAGGGAAAAAATGGGAGTTCATAACCCACTTGAATCAAAGTGTGAAATATGATATATCAAGAACTATGTAATGTTTTGAACAACCATAAATAAAAATAAAAAAAAACTATCTTTGGTGCATAATGCACACAATTCTAATATTTCTACAGTAACTGACCCAGTTTAACATCAATGCAAGAAGATTCCTATTGGACATGATGTGTATTTTGACATTCACTTTTATTCAACACTGATACATTAATATTTCATCAGTTTATGCACATAACAGGATATATATTTCATTCACAATTTAGAAAATTTATAGGCATTTGTTTCACTATCCATCACTTCCTGCTTCAGAACACATGGATTCCTCCATATTTCTTGACTGGTCTTTTCATGAGACTTTTTTCCAAACATATTATTTTCGATTTCCATAATCACTTTTGAAACAAAACTCACACACACTTCATGATAAACAATAACCCTAAGATTACCATTAGATATATAACTGGTTGGAGTGAATGATTGTATGTCAATATATGATTTCCTATATATTTTCAGATATCAATTCAATCCATTATTTAAAGTGGAACCAGTTATAATATTTATTCACAGTATGGTCTATTCATGCATTATCTCTATATTCATAGACACATTGTACACCACTTTGTACCCCCAATACTAATTTATATGTCTTCAAATATTGCTCCCAGTAATCGTGGAAGAAATACTCATGTCATATGATCTACATATACATTTGATCACAATATTTTTCTGGGCACAAAATGCAAAAATCACACTTATGATTGTACCAAATACTAAATGGAAAGTGAACATGGATTACTAAAACAATAAATGTCCTGGTTGCCTAATGCTTTCAAATGTCATTCCTATTGGTGACGACATATTTGTTTCTTCCTAAGATTATGTATTCAATCTCAACCCTATTGAAAATGTCTAATCCTATCACTCACTGTATAATTGCCTCATTTCGTAAGGTCTGTATTGATATTTTCCTTTCTACATATTTTCCCCAGTTAATCATTGTGACTGACTCTTCACATGTGCTGAAATTTACATTCACTCTATAACCAAAACACTATTGCTACAGAACTTTTGCTCCATGTCCTATACTCACTCTATTTCCTAAACCTACTGACTACCTTCCTAATCCCACCGACTATCTCAATTTGAGTGGATGTTCTCTTCTAAAATCAATCTTCCAAGGTGTAAGGTCCTATGCCATTGATTATCGATTTATCTGAGACATCTGTGCAGAACGTAATTATAAGCTAAGTATCCCAATCAAGGGCCTAATGCCCTTCTGGGCTTCAAATCTTACCTAGATTTCTGTTTCCATACTTATATTTCACCTCTATAATCTTATAAATATCGCAGGTTCCCAATACTATTAATCATCCTTCGCAATGATTCCTAACCCAAATCAAACATGTTATTTACCCTAACCATACACTCTTCCCTCAATCTAACTTTGCAGAAGAGCAGGGACAGAGTTCGTCTTACAATACAGGAATGTAGGGTATCTTCCTCCTGCTGAGAACCTCAAATGTCCATGCAGATTTGATCCCTGGAGAAGATGTAGGCATCTATGAAGGACCTGAGAGAGCAAATGTCATCTTCCATCGCAAACAACCTTTCCAGGATGAAGGGTTGTGTCTGAATAAGCCTCTCTCCTGTTAATGTACAGAAGATAGACCAAACCAGGCATGTGTGGAGAGCTGTTCCTGGGTGCCTATGGTTGATATACCATTCTAACTTGTAAAAGTGTCACAGGAAGTAAGGGCAGCCTCCATCTCATAGGACAAAGTGGTTGCCAAGGCAATGACCTCAAAGAATTCCTGAAGGAAGTAATCTCACCTCACTTCCTTGGTGATGGAACTCTCTGAACTTGGAATCCGGGAAGCCAGGCACCCAGAGCCAGTCTCAGTCCCAGTCCCAGTGGTCTTATTTTTTGGATTTACCAAGGACAGAGTCAGTCTTTCTTGGTACCTACTGAGGTGAGGATGAACAAATGTCAGGAAAGCTCTGAAGAGGGGCCTTTCCTGAGACAGCAGGTAGTGGCTCACCGCTGGCTAGTGACAACTTCACAGATTTGGCCAACGAGACCATATCTGACACAGGACAGGCGATTTCATCAGAACATAGTTTGGCCCACCAGTCAGAAGACACTCCCAATAGTCACAGACCTACTTGGGGAAGGAGCTTCCTTTGTGTGTGTGGGTGTGGGTTTGAGATTTTGTCTCATGTTCTGTGAATAGGTAGGAAAGGCGGTTTGTTTGGTTTGGAGTGAACTGTTTCTGGTAAGTCGTTTGACAAGGCCAGTGTTTCTTTGTCTGTGTATCCCACTGTGTCCGTGGTTTTAGATATTAGGAAAGAGAATGAATCATTGGATGTGTCCTGTCTAGACTCAACTTGCCCAATTTTAGAATGGACTGCGGCTTGACTTATGGGTGGACAACTCCAACAATCTTCCTAAGTTCCTGTTTTCTTCCTGAATTCTGGCCACTCTCCAGAATAGGCTCATGTTTTTTTGTCCAAAATATGTACCACCTCCAAGCTCTGTGACATGGCCATGTACTGGATAGCTGAAAGAAATGGGAGCATCTCAGAAAACTCAGATATTAGTTTGACCAGGTAATTCTAAGTGAAGAAACCCTGCTTTGGGCCTTTTGCTCACCAATTGTTCTGTTGCCCTGAATGTCAGGAAGGTCTTTGCCTCAGGCCACACCATTGTAAAGCCTAAAGAAACAGTTTTCAAATGGAAATGAAAGGGCATCACCTGTGGCTCTTTGCTTAATTGCTTTGGAAAGAAATGTGTATGAATCAGCCTTTTGGCCCTGTGTGAGACTGTGGCTTAGATTCTCAGCACCTGATGGATCTAAAGAAGCATCCCATGTGTGCATCCAAAACCAAAATGGACAAAAGAGCAGTCAGTGTGGATGAAGTCTCTCGCATTCCTCTGTAAGGTTCCTGTCATCCATCATGTGAGAATAGTGATAATTTGGTTCAAATGTGTTCCTCAAAACCCTGCAGAGGCTAGCCCATAAGTGCTTGGTTTTTCTCAAGACTCCAATTCACATAAAGAATCTAAAACACACAGTCAGTAGGCCTCAAATTGGAGAAGCAGTGCCATATTAATGGCAGGCCAATTTGATCACTCTTGGTTCACTGGAAGGATGTCCTGGCCACCCTTATTTTAGGCAAATGAGGGGCAAGGGAGGTTATATTGGGCACTGTCTTGGGCTGCACCCCTCATGGAAACCTCCAGCCAGAGATTATGATGATTGTGTAAATGGAAGAAGATGAGTGCCATGTGGAAGTGTTTTGGATTTAATTGTGGATATTTGTGTGACACTTGGAAGACATAACAAGGTCTACCTGGGCTTGAACTCTGGTGTGATTCCCCTTATAGACTGAGTTCAGGAACTGATCTCAGAGAAGTATTGCCATGTATTGTGTTGTGATTTAATAGGCGATGTATGAGAGTCACCCTTGGAAACTGAGATCTAGCCCCAGAGTGGCTTTCCACAGAGCACTGGGAATTTCAGCCAAGATAACACATGATTTCATTCGAAAGATTTGGCAGCCATAGTTGAGAGTGAAAACACACATGGACCTCATATTGTAGACCTTAATGGGCCTGGCTTAATGTGACCTTTTGGCCATTCTTTGGGAAGCCTTGCCTGTGAGGGTTCTCCAGAGCTTTAATTGAAATAATCTTGCTCACCATTTACTGGTTCCTGAATAAATTGAAACCCACAGTGCCTCCAACTTCATCCTTGAAAAATGTCTAAATAAATACCATGAAATTTTTGAAATTCCCATGACCAGGTGGCACTGGAGAATCTTTGGATGTCCTGTTGCTGATCATGGATGTACCAGACAGTGCCTTGCTTGACTGGGTTTTATGAAAATTGTGTAGAACAGAGGTGCCAGAAAGTTGCAGCCTGCTGAGAAGTGGGCCTAGAGCTGTGGTGGGCAGGAGTGTGATAAAACATCCGTGTTGGAGCAATGTGGATCTTCCATTGATTTCCAAATGGCTTGTGGATTACATGAAGCAGCCAGCAGACCCTTGTAATTAAAGGCATCTTGTTATATGGAGAGGATTCAGGGCAATGTTCAGAATCAGGTTGCTATGGACAAGGATGCAATGTGGCAAGCTTTGAGGGATAGAAGCGTGGTTGGTGCATTCTTCTGCAGACTCTGAACCACCACACATGACAGAACTCCCTCCAGCACTGTGTCTCAGTTGAACTCCTTGAATTTCATGAAGCAAATACCAAACTCCCAGTTCAGCAGCAAAAACCCCACAAAAAGTGGAGGAGGACCAAATGGCTTCACAGTCCAACGGGGAGACACTTAGCCCCCAGAGGCCACAGTTTACCTAAAAAGAAGAAAATCAACACTGCTACCTCATGTTCATTGGAAAATAAGATACCATGTCCTCCACGTCACATAGAGGCAGACCCAGTTTGATGGTCTCACTACAAAGGAAGCCAATTCTCCTGACAACAACATATTTTTCACGTTCCGAAACTCAGAGGCAGTTGCTCTAAAAGTTTTTAGGCCAGCAGAGCTCCATGTTTGTGGAGTGTTTACCCTGTCCCTTACTTTTGGAAACTCCTCTACAACCTCCAAGGTTGTGAACTCCTGAGCATTTTCCATTCCAGATATGTATTCACTGATTTTCTATCTATTCTCCTCTAACTGTGTCTTACTTGGGGTGAAGGTAATTTCAAGGCATTGTTCTGGATGAGAGTGGGAGGATATTTGTGCAGCATATATTTGCATACAAATTGGATTCAATTTCCAATTTTCCTTTTGAAATACTGAATCCCTGACACTAACCCATACATACTAGACTCAGACAACTCATCCTAATATGATAGAGAAAAATAACACAAACCTATAGAAATACAAGCAGTTCATTGGAGGCATGTTGTATAGTTGGACTTGCATTTTGCATTATACAAGGTAGGAGTTATAAATCTAGTCAATGTTTAATAGAAAAAGATCTCCATGTGTTTTTAAAGTTAACAAATATGAGAATTCATGTTTCCCTTTCTCTTTAGCCTATTCACACTTGTATATTTATATGCATATATAGAATCCTACCAGGTATCACACGTACATCTTTGTGAGGTGGCTGACTTGGCAGATACAAATTGTGAGAAGAGATCACTCCTCCTAAATGCTGTTGGAACTGAAAATTCAACCTATAGGGAGCGTCCTAGTAGAACAACATTATACGTAAACTCATGTTCAGTAAAATAAATATTTTTGCATCTGTGGATGATATATATTTACTGATGAATTTCGATTGGCATTTATATTGCTACTTTTTAATGTCTGTGAGTGTTTTGTGTGTGTGTGTGTGTGTGTACACTCTCCAGATTTTTCAAAATATGAAATATATGTGTCTAATATACACTCTCTAAATTCATTTATGTTCATGTATGTGGATTTTTAATCAACTTTTCACAAGATTATTCTCAGAAATATTCATCCACCTGAAATACATATTTGTTTCCTAGTACTGAAAACTAACTTCAGGGAATGATGCATACAAATCCTAATTATTCTATAGTAACTGACCCAGTCTAACATCAATGCAAGTAGATTCCAATGGGACATGATATGTAATTCTTTATTCATTTGTATTCGACACTTTTACATTATTATTTCTTCAGTTTTTGCACATCATAGGATATACATTTCATCCACAATTTCACAAATTTGTAGGCATTTGTTTCAAATTTAATCACTTTTTGCTTCAGAACACATGTATTGTCAGGGTTTCTTTACTGGTATTTTCATGAGTCTTCTTTCCAAACACATTATTTCCATAGTCACTTTTGAAGCAAAACTCACACACTCTTCATGATAAACCAAAACATGAATATTACCATTAGATGTATAACTGCTTGGAATGAATGATTGTATATCAATATACGATTTCCTGTGATTTTTCAGATATTAGATCAATTCATTTTTTAAAGTTGAAAAAAGTTATATTATTCATTCACATTACGGTCTATTCATTCTTTATCTCTATATTCATAGACACAGGGTACACCTCTTTGTACCCCCGATTCTAATTTTACATCTTCAATATATTGCTTGCAGAAATGGTGGAAGACATACTCATGTCACCTGATGTACATATACATTTTATCAAAGTAATATTCTGGACAAAAAAAAATGTAAAGGTCACATTTATGATTGTACCAAAGCCTAAATGTAAAGTGTACATGAATTACTAAAAACATCCATGTCCAGGTTGCCTAATGCTGTCAATTGTCAATCCTATTGGTGACTACATATTTGTTTCTTCCTAATTTATATATTAAAACTCAACCCTGTTGGAAATGTCTAATCCTATCACTCACTTTATACTTTGCCTGATTTCATAATGTTTCTATTGATATCTGCTTTTCAACAAATTTTCCCAAGTTGATCCTAGTGACTGACACTTCATATGTGCTGACATTTACATGCACTCTATAATCGAAACCCTATTGCTAAAGAACTTTTGGTCCAAATCCTATACTCACTCTTCTTTCTAAACCTACCGACTATCTTCCTAATCCTACCCACTATCCCTTTTTGACTGGATGTTCTCTTCTACATTCAATAAAATGTCCTATGCCGTTGTATATCGAATTATCTGAGACAATTTTGCAGAGCATAATTCAAAGCTAAGTATCCCAATCAAGGGCCCAATGTCCTTCTGGGCTTCAAATCATACCTAAATTTCTGTTTTCATACTTACATTTCACCTCTATATTCTTGTAAATATCGCAGGTTCCCAATAGCATTATTCATCGCACAGAATGATTCGTAACCCAAATCAAACCTGTTATTAACCCTAAACATACTCTGTTCCCTCAATCTCATTTTACAGAAGAGCAGGGACAGAGTGGTTTTTACAATACAGGAAACTTGGGGACCTTCCACCTGCTGAGAACTTCAAAGGTCCATGCAGAAATGATACCTGGAGAAGTTGTAGGCAGGTATGAAGGACCTGAGAGAGCAAAAGTCATCTTCCATGGCAAACAACCTGGTCAGGATGAAGGGATATGTATGAATCAGCCTCTCTCTTCTTATTGTAGAGAAGATGGACCAAACCAGGCCTGTGTGGAGAGCTGTTCCTGGGTGCCAATGGTTGATATACCATACTACCTTGTGAAAGTGTCACAGGAAGTAGGGGAAGGCTCCATCTCATGGGACCTTTGGAAGCAAGTGTTAGGACAAAGTCGTTGCCAAGGCAGTGACCTCATTCAGTTCCAAAGAAAGTGACATACCTCATTTCCTTGGTGATGGAACTGTCTGAGCTTGGTATCCAAAAAGCCAGGCACCAAGAGGCAGTCCCAGTCCCAGTCCCAGTGGGCTCACTTGTTTGGATTTACCAAGGACAGAGTCAGTTTTCTTGGTACCTAATGATGTGAGGATGGCCAAATGCCAGGAAAGATCTGAAGATGGACCTTTCCTGAGAAAGCAGATAGTGGTTCACCACTGGCTCCTGACAACTGCACAGAGTTGGCCAAGGAAACCAGATCTGAGAGAAGACAGACCATTTCAGGGGAACATAGTATGGCCCACCAGTCAGAGGACACTCTGGATAGTCACAGACCTACTTGGGTGAAGGAGGTGCCTTTGTGGGAGTGTGTGTGGGTTTATTGTTTTGTCTCATGTTCTGAGAATAGATGGGAAAGGCGGTTTGGTTTGGAGTGGACAGTTTCTAGTAAGTTGTTTCACAAGGTGAGTGTTTCTATGTCTGTGTATCCCACTGTGTCCATTGTTGTAGACATTGGAAAAGAGAATGCATTAATGGATGTGTCCTGTCAAGTGTAAATCTTCCCATATTTCAACCTGCCCAATATATGAATGTCGATGTGCAACACCTGCTATCTTTCTAAGTTGCTGTTTTCTTCCTGAATTCTGGCCACTCTCTAGAATAGGCTCATGGATTTGTGTTCAAAATATGTACCACCTCCAACTCTGTGACATGGCCATGTACTGGATAGCTGAAGAGAATTGTGAGCATCTCAGAAAACTCAGATATCAGTGTGACCAGGAAAGTCTCAGTGGAGAAACCCTGCTTTGGGCCTTTTGCTTACTTATTGTTGTTTTTCACTGAATGTCAGGAAATTCTTTGCCTCAATCCACCCCTTTGTGAAGCCTGAAGTAAACAGTTTTCAAATGGAAATGAATGGCATCACCAGTGGCTCTTTGCTTATTTGCTTTGGGAAGGGATGTGTCTGAATTAGTCTCTTGGCCATGTGTGTGGCTTTGAGTTAGATTCTCAGCACCTGATGCATCTAAAGAATGATCCCATGTGTGCATCCAAAACCATAATGGCAAAAAAATCATTCATTATGGATGAAGTCTCTTGCCTTCCTCTGTTAGGTTCCTGAACTCCATCAAGTGAGAATAGGGATTCTTTGGGTCAAATGAGTTCTTCAATTCCCTGCAGAGGTGCTTGGGTTTTCGAGTAACTCCAAATCACATAAGAAATTGATACCTGAAATCAGTAGGCCTCAAATTGGAGAAACACAGAAGTATTAACGGCAGGCTTATTTGATCACTCCTGGTTCACAGAAACGGTGTCCAGGCCACCCTGACTTTAGGCAAATGAGGAAAAAGCGAGCTGATTTTGGACACTGTCTTGGCTTTTCTCATGACTCCAATTCACATAAAGAATCTAGACCCCACAGTCAGAGAGCCTCAAATTGGATAAGCGGAGCAGTATTAAGGGCAGGCCTATTTGATCACTCCAGGTTCACAGGAAGGGTGCCCAGGCCACCCTGAAGTTAGGCAAAAGAGGTGCAAGAAGCTTATTTTGGACATTTTCTTGGGCTGCACAACTCATGGAAAACTCCAGGAAGAGGTTATGATTAGTGTCTATATGGAAGAAGAATAGGGCCATGAGGGAGTATTCTGGTTTTAATTGTTTTCATTTGAGTAGCGGTTGGAAGAGTTGTCTGGGTCCACCTGGACTTGAACTCTGGTGTGATTCTCCTTATAGACTGAGTTCTGGAACTGACCTGAGAGAAGTATTGCCATGAATTGTGTTGGGATTTTAGGAGGCCAGGCATGAAGTTGCCATTGGAACCTGAGATCTAGGCACAGGTTGGCTTTCCACAGAACACTGCGAATCTCAGCCAGGATATTACATGATTTTATTCTGAAAGACTTGGCATGCATTATAGAGATTCAAAACCCACATGGACCTCGCTTTATAGACCTCAATTGGCCTCGCTTCATGTGACTTTTTGGCCACTCATTGGGTAGCCTTGCATGTGAGAGTACTCCAGAGCTTTGCCTGAAATTAGTTTCCTAACCCTTTAAGGGTTCCTGAATGAATTGAAACACACAGTGCCTCCAAATTCATCCATGAAAAATTGCTAGATAATTACCATGAAATTTTTAAAATTCCCATGACCAGATGTCAGTGGAGAACTTTTGATGTCCTGTTGATGATCATGAATATACCAGACAGGGCCTTGATTGACTGGGTTTCATGAAAATGGTGTAGAACAGAGATGCTAGTAAGTAAAGGCCTGGTGAGTAGTGGGCCTAGAGAAGTGTTATGCAAGTGAGTGATAAAACATCTGTGGTGGGGCCATGTGGATCTTCCATTGGCTTCCAAATGGCTTGAGACTGACATGTTGCAGCCATCAGACCCATATACATAAAGGCATATTTTTATATGGAGAGGTTTTAGGGCAATGTTCAGAATCATGTTGCTATTGTCAAGGGGGCAAGCTACGTGGGATAGAACCCTGGTTGGTGCATTCTCCTGGAGACCATGCCCACCACAGCTGACAGAACTCCCTTCAGCACTGTCTCCCATTTGAACTCATTGTATTTCATGAAGCAAATACCAAACTCCCAGTGCAGCAGCAAAAACACGACGATAATTGGAGGATGACCAAGTTGTGTCACAGTCCACACGGGGAGACACTTAGCCCTCAGTGGCCACAGTTTACCTACAAAGAGAGAATTCA